>NC_057386.1:88034173-88318020 GCF_019320065.1 Cervus canadensis
ATGGTGAAACAGATCACCAGTCCAGGTCGGATGCATGAGACAAGTGCTCCAGCCTGGTGCACTGGGAAGACCCAGAGGAATCGGGTGGAGAGGGAGATGGGAGGGGGGATCGGGATGGGGAATAAGTGTAAATCTATGGCTGATTCATATCAATGTATGGCAAAACCCACTGAAATGTTGTGAAGCAATTAGCCTCCAACTAATAAAAAAATTAAAAAAAAAATAAAATAAAATAAATCCAGCTTGAAAAAAAAAAAAAATAAAAGCAACAAGGGAAAAATGATAAATAATGTACAAGGGAACTCCCATAAGGTTATCAGCTGATTTCTCAACAGAAATTCTACAAGCCAGAAGGGAATGGCACAGTATATTTACAGTGATGAAAGGGAAGAATGCATAACCAAAAATATTCTATCCAGCATGACTCTTGTTCAGATTTGATGGAGAAATCAAAAGCTTTCCAAACAAGCAAGAGTTAGGAAAATTCAGCACTACCAAAACTAGCTTTATGAGAAATGCTAAAGTAACTTCTCTAGGTAGGAAACACAAGAGAAAGAAAAAGCTTACACAAAACAAACTTGGAACAATTAAGAAAATGATAATAGGATCTTGCATATTGATAATTACTTTATGTGTAAATGGATTAAATGCATTAACCAAAAGACATAGACTGGCTGGGTGGATGAAAAACGTGTCTGTATGCACTTTTGTGGAGAGCTGACTCATTTGAAAAGACCCTGATGCTGGGAAAGATTGAGGGCAGGAAGAGAAGGGGATGACAGAGGATGAGATGGCTGGACGGCATCACCGACTCATGGACATGGGTTTGGGTGGACTCTGGGAGTTGGTGATGGACAGGGAGGCCTGGCGTGCTGCAGTTCATGGGGTCACAAAGAGTTGGACACGACTGAGCGACTGAACTGAACTGAACTGAATGCACTTCCACCTACCATGTCACTCTACTTAACCCCTCAAATTGTATGTAATTATTTTATATTGTTAGGTTAATCATGTTTCCATTATGGCTTGAAATTGTAATTATCTTTTATTTTTTGTCTGATTATTGATTGTTAAAACTGATAAACATGTTTTACTATTGCAATTCAGTTCAGTTCAGTTTGGTCCCTCAGTCATGTCCGACTCTTTACGACCCCATGAATCACAGCACACCAGGCCTCCCTGTCCATCACCAACTCCCGGAGCTTACTCAAACTCATGTCCATCGAGTTGGTGATGCCATCCAGCCATCTCATCCTCTGTCATCCCCTTCTCCTCCTGCCGCCAATCCTTCCCAGCATTAGGGTCTTTTCCAATGAGTCAGCTCTTCGCATGAGGTGGCCAAAGTATTGGAGTTCCAGCTTCAACATCAATCCTTCCAGTGAATACCCAGGACTGATCTCCTATAGGATGGACTGGTTGGATCTCCTTGAAGTCCAAGGGACTCTCAAGAGTCTTCTCCAACACCACAGTTCAAAAGCATCAATTCTTCGGCGCTCTACTTTCTTCACAGTCTAACTCTCACATCCATACATGACTACTGGAAAAACCATAGCCTTGACTAGATGGGCCTTTGTTGGCAAAGTAATGTCTCTGCTTTTAAACATGCTATCCAGGTTGGTCGTAACTTTCCTTCCAAGGAGTAAGCATCTTTTAATTTCATGGCTGCAATCACCATCTACAGTGATTTTGGAGCCCAAAAAATGATTATGTAACTATTACTCTTTGTAATTCCATTGTATGATGACTGGTCAACAGAAAATAATAGAATTCTTTATCCCTAAAATGGACATTTAATAGAAAAATCCTAGAGTCACTTTTTAAAATCCAGATGCATATAAGAATTATCTTGGGATTTTTTTGAAGAATACAGATGCCCATGTATTGCTTGTTTTTCCTCCAAAGCTCCAGATGTCTTTCTAATGAGCATCTGTGTTTAAAAATGACTGGACTATAGTGTGATTTTTTTTAACTTTTGCTTAGTTTGTTTCACTTTTTCTATTGCATATTCAGTGCTCCCATTTCATTTAGTTTATGTTTTCCAATTTCTCCATTTCTTTTGTTTTGTTTTTCTTTATCAAGTAAAAAATCTTACATATAATATATGTATTTTTAGAAAAACCATGAATTTTTCTCAAGTGCACACGGAACCTTCTCCAGAATAGATCACATCCTGGGCCATAAATCTGGTCTTGGAAAATTCAAAAAAATTGAAATCATTCCAGTCATCTTTTCCGACCACAGTGCAGTAAGATTAGATCTCAATTACAGGAAAAAAATTGTTAAAAATTCAAACATATGGAGGCTAAATAACACGCTTCTGAATAACCAACAAACATAGAAGAAATCAAAAAAGAAACAAAATATGGCATAGAAATGAATGAAAATGAAAACAGAACAACCCCTAACCTATGGGACACTGTAAAAACAGTGCCAAGGGGAAGGTTCATAGCATTACAGGCTTACATCAAGAAACAAGAAAATAGCCAAATAAATAACCTAACTCTACACCTAAAGCAATTAGAGAAGGAAGAAATGAAGAACCCCAGGGTTAGCAGAAGAAAGAAATCTTAAAAATTAAGGCAGAAATAAATGCAGAAGAAACTAAAGAGACCATACCAAAAATCAACAAAGCTAAAAGCGGTTTGAAAAAAATAAACAAAATTGGAACAAACCATTAGCAAGACTCATAAGAAGCAAAGAAGAGAAGAAACCAAATTAACAAAATTAGAAAGAAAAAGGAACATCACAACAGACACACTGAATACAAAGGATCATAGAGAGACTACTTACCAGCAGGCTCTATCCAATAAAATGGACAATTGGATAAATGGAAAATTTTAGAAGTATAACCTCCCAAAAAACTGAAACCAGCAGAAATAAGAAGATCTTACAGAGCCATCACAGCAACGGAAATTGAAACTGTAATCAAAAATCTTCAGCAAACAAAAGCCCAGACCCAGATGGCTTCACAGCTGAATTCTACCAAAATTTAGAGAAAGCTAACACCTTCTTACTCAAACTCTTCCAGAAATTGCAGAGTAAGGTAAAACTTCCAAACTATGCTATTGAGCCACCATCACCCTAATTCCAAAACCAGACAAAGATACCACAAAAAAAGAAAACTACAGGCCAATATCACTGATGAACATAGATGCAAAAATCCTTAACAAAATTCTAGCAAACAGAGTCCAACAACATATTAAAAAAATCATACACCATGACCAAGTGGGCTTTATCCCAGGAATGCAAGGATTCTTTAATATCTGCAAATCAATCAATGTAATACACCACATTAACAAATTGAAAGATAAAAACCATATGATTATCTCAATAGATGCAGAGAAAGCCTTTGACAGAATTTTTGCTTAACTAAAAAATTTATGACATTTTATGTTCAGTTGTTTGACTCAGTATGAATAGAATGCTAGGTTTCTAATTTATTTTCACTCAAATCTTTGATATAGTTCCATTTATTCTGGCATCTAGTATTATTGCTAAAAGTCTGGATAACTTATTATTTTAGTTATTTTAAAAATTTGATGAAGTTTGAAACTTCTAATCCAATTCTGAGAATATAAAGAAATACTATATTGTAAAATAAAAGAACAGGAAATTAGCATGTGATACATTATTATTAACGTACAGATTTTCTTCAGATTTCACAAAATTTTATGCTTGTGTCCATAATTCATTTCCATATATTATTCAAGATTCCACATTGTATTTAACTGCAGTGAGCAGTTTCAGCTATATGCAACAAATTCTGATAAACTTTCTTTTCTTTTTCTGATAAACTATCCTGATTCAAATATTTTCTAATTTTCCTTGTTATGGTTCCTTAGGTACACCCATCATTTAAAGTTGACATTTTATTTCCAGATACATGGGATTTTTAAATATCTTTGATATTAATTTCTCATTTAAATGCTTTCTTCTCTGCAATCACCCTCTGTGATTTTTCAGTCTTTTAACTTCATTGAGGCTTTCAGTGGGTAAGTCAAAGGTCTCTTTTGGTAAATGTCACATTGCTCTTGAAAACATGTGGGTTATTTTCAAATATCTTTCGATAATTGATCTCTAACATAATTCCACAGTGATGAAAGAACCATGAAATTTTTGCACCTTGTTTTACATCTCTGGATATGTTCCAGTATCTTCTGGTTTATAGTCTATGGGAACTTGAATTGAATTTGTATCCTGCTGTTGTATAAAAATTGTATAAAATTTAATTTTGTTAAATTGGCTCGTAGTGCTTTTCAGGTCTACTATATCTTCTACTTTTCTGTCTATTCATTCTATTAATTTTAATATTGAAACTTCAACTAAAAATCTTAATTTATCTACTTAAAAAATAATTGTAATAGTGAAACTATATATAACTTTGTTCTGTATTTTCCAAGTCTCCTGTAAATGTGTCATTAATCATACTTTCATAATTTAAAAGAAAGAAAATAAAAAGCTCCAGAAAATTGAAATAATATAGAAAGTACAATTAATGTCCATATACCTTACATTTACCAAGTTTTGAACATTTTGAGACACTTGCTTTACACACACATACACACACACACACACACACTTGCTTTACACACACAGACACACACACACTACATGCATTTGAAAGTAAGTTACATACATTTTACCCCCAGGTGCTTCAGCATGAATCTTTAACAAACAAGGACATTCTCCTTCCTAAATATAAAACATTGTTAAATCTAAGAAATTCAACTTCTAATTAATAATATTAATTTAGTATAATTTCTGTATTCAGATTTCTTCAATTCTAACAGGAAAAATTGACTTATTTATGTTTTTGAATCCAGGAGCCACCCAGTGACCATACATTGCATCTGGTTGAGAGGTTAACTTTTAATATGATATTCATTGTGTATTAAATCTGTTGTATATCTTGTATGCTGTAATGGAGTCATTTGCAGTCTTTAAGGGTGTAACGTATTTTGCTTCTTTCAAGAATAGGGCATGACATTTACTAACTGCATTATAGAATATGCTACTTTTCCAGCTGCTGCTTAGCCCTGAAGGTTAAGTATGAAAATGACTTTTCCAGTAACCGAGTGAGCAGAACTGTTGTTTTAAAAACTCTTTTTAGTGCTTCTTTTCCAGCCTTTGAACTTTTCACTGAGCATTAGTCATTTTTAATAAAAATACATTTTGTTTGTAGGTCTTAATAGCATTTTGTCCTCATAAAAATATGGAATACTTCACCAGATTCAATCCATTGTAGCTCTTTAATAAAAGGTAAGCTTTGAAATAAAACACAAAATTTTCCTCCCCCAGCCCCAAGTTAGTAAATTACACAATTACTAAATTTTCTCTGACCAACTTTGGAATTTCCTAATTTTAAAAACTGACATCAGAGAAGAAATGTTTAAATAGTATTAAAAACATTAGATTTGCTGAGAAGTACCCCCTGCCTAGTTTTGCTACTCTGAATCCTATGGTAACATTAGCCACATTTTGTCTGTCAATGTAGAAAATTTGTAAATCTTTTTTCTTTTGAGTGGCTTGTTCTCATTTATTGCTGCCCTTTTTGTTGATGAAACAGTATCATCCAATGTTACCTCCCAAAGGAGTACTTTTAATTTGATTATTTCATGTTCTCCAAATGTGTAGTTTGTTTATAGTTGCAGGATAAATAAGAGAAGGGAGGATTAGATTACAAGTGGCTACAAAGTATTTACATCTTGATGGTATTTATTATTTTAGTAAAATTTTTTGATATTATTATTGTAGCCAAATTAGGTATGATTATTAGTTCTTTCTCGTCTTCCTCAGCTCCATTTATCTTTTCTTCCTTTCTGAGTTTTCCAGTGTTCTTTGAAGCGGTACCTTTTTTTTAAAAAACATTTTCCCTTAAATATGTTTTTTTGGGAGTCATATACTTAGCTTTTACAGTTTTTAATTTTTCTTCCAGCTCATCTCCAGGCCATTTTATTGTTTGCATTCATGGGAGTTTTCTCCCCTCAGGTCTCTTAAGGCATGTCATCCTCTTTTAAAGCATTCCTTCTTCAGAGAATTTGTCTGTGGAAATATTATTAAAATTTATTCCAAGGTCTCTTATATTGATTTAAATTGCTCCTGTGTTGAAAATTTTTGGCTAATGAAAATGTTTTTCCACCCCTCTGACGTAATGGTCCTGCCTCTTTGAGGACTGCAACTTCTGTGTCCACCCAACCTTCACACTGATCTAGTGTAATATATTCTAGACTTTATCAGTCATCACGATAAACTTCTTCCTCTAAGGTCTCCAAAGTTTGTGAAATTGATGTCTTGTTTATTGCACATTCCATCAAATCTGCATTGTTATTCTCAGTGAAACATTCAGTTACTCAAGGCTTTTTGATTCCCCTCTGTTCAATTTCTGTGTGCTTATCTTCCAAAAACCAATCCTGTGATGATTCTTGCCTGCACTTTTTTGAAAACTATGTTTATGTCTATATATAAGCTTATCTGTTAGGGTTATCCTAGCAACTGAAGCGACTTAGCATGCATGCATGCATTGGAGAAGGAAATGGCAACCCACTCCAGTATTCTTGGCTGGAGAAATCCCAGGGACAGAGGAGGCTGGTGGGCTGCCATCTATGGGGTTGCACAGAGTTGGACACGACTGAAGTGACTTAGCAGCAGCAGTAGCAGTAACTCAGTTTGTGTTCAGAATAAACTCAGAATTAATTGCCCCAGATATGAATGAGAACTATGTTTATTTTGCTTATTGCCGTGTTCTCCACATTTGGTACATACAATGCACAAAGTGCCTTTTTCTTGGATGAATGAACAAATTAATTATATTTCCCTCAACTAAACTGGTTCCCCTTCCTAACTTCTGTAACCCATTCTTGAAATTATTTCTTATCAACTAACAGAGAGGAAGTCGAAGTATTTTGTGTTTCAGGGTTTTTAGGTCTAATGAAGAGGATGAAGCCTGGAGTTACACTTCCGAGAGGGGGAAAACTGGAAATCAAGCTTGAGTTGAAATAGGTAGAAGGGTTTTAACCTTGAAAGAATATGAGTTATTTTGGGGCATTTCATCTTGGTTGAGGATGAAAACATTCCAGCAAGTTTTTTGTTTTTCATGTGGTGGACACGTGTCCATTCCCGTGCTAAGCCCTAAAGAGGTGACAGTGCCTCTGGTGGCCTGGTAGAGGGTATGAATGTGTGTGTGTGTGGTTGAACAGTAGGAGTCTTAGTCTTTAGCTTTTTCAGCTCCTTGCTGTTGGAGCTGTGACAGTCAAGCACCACAAATATGGCACAGAAACATATTTTTGATAATGGAATATATGCAGTCTTATCTTATGGTTTCACTAGATATCAATAATCTCCATGTTGCTCCACAGATTTTATGATGAAAATTCATGATATTGATTGAAAGTATGTTCTATAACCGAACAGTTCCTGTATTAACATACATTTAGGTTATTTCCATTTTTTATCACCTTAGAATAAAACTGAGGAATATCTTAATATATAAAATTTATCTTATGGGTTATTTTCAATACTTATAAAACCACATTCCATAAAGTTTTAAGTCTGATTCATTCTCTCTATCCCTGAGGATTTTCTGTTTCTGTCGTGGTATCAAGGCACAGCAAACTTAATGTTCCTAGGCCTTGAAATGCTTTTTTATCAGCCAGACTGTGAACTCAATAATTTTAATTTCTTAGATGTTTATTTGAATCCACATGTTACTAAGGATTTACTGATATTGAATGAAGAGTCAGATGTTTAAACCAAGTATAAGACATGATCATGAGTTTTATTTTTGCTGTGGATAGCTATTTGTGTTTTTTCCCCTGGAGATCCTAATATTTCTTGTCAATGTAAGATTTGAACAAATAATTTTCGCAGTGAGTCTTTTAACTTTTAACTAAGTAGGAAATTCACATATATGAGGTACGTGGAAAATCCTATCATCTTATGCTTGCTGTATGGATTCTTAATATTTTTACTGTTTAAAAAATTTTAAATTTAATATATATTTTATTTTTCAAAAAATCAATACTCACATATGACGATGAATTCAAGCATTACAAAAATATATACCATAAAGTATGCTCTAGTTTTCTTTCTTAGAGGCAACCACTATTTTTTTTTTTGGGGGGTGTTATTGTTCTCATTTTATTTTTATTTTTTTTCCATTTATTTTTATTAGTTGGAGGCTAATTACTTTACAATATTGTAGTGGTTTTTGCCATACATTGACATGAATCAGCCATGGATTTACATGTGTTCCCCATCCCGATCCCCCTCCCACCTCCCTCTCCATCCCATCCCTCTGGGTCTTCCCAGTGCACCAGCCCTGAACACTTGTCTCATGCATCCCACCTGGGCTGGTGATCTGTTTCACCCTAGATAATATACATGTTTCATGCTGTTCTCTTGAAACATCCCACCCTCACCTTCTCCCACAGAGTCAAAAGTCTGTTCTGTACATCTGTGTCTCTTTTTCTGTTTTGCATATAGGGTATCGTTACCATCTTTTAAATTCCATATATATGTGTTAGTATACTTGTATGTTTTATCTTTCTGGCTTACTTCATTCTGTATAATGGGCTCCAGTTTCATCCATCTCATGAAACTGATTCAAAATGAATCTTTTTAATGGCTGAGTAATATTCCATAGTGTATATGTACCACAGCTTTCTTATCCATTCGTCTGCTGATGGGCATCTAGGTTGCTTCCATGTCCTGGCTATTATAAACAGCGCCGTGGTGAACATTGGGGTACACGTGTTTCTTTCAAATCTGGTTTCCTCGGTGTGTTTGCTCAGGAGTGGGATTGCTGGGTCATATGGCAGTTCTATTTCCAGTTTTTTAAGAAATCTCCACACTGTTCTCCATAGTGGCTGTACTAGTTTGCATTCCCACCAACACCCTCTTCAGCATTTATTGCTTGTAGACTTTTGGATAGCAGCCATTCTGACTGGCGTGTAATGGTACCTCATTGAGGTTTTGATTTGCATTTCTCTGATAATGAGTGATGTTGAGCATTTTTTCATGTGTTTGTTAGCCATCTGTATGTCCTCTTTGGAGAAATGTCTGTTTAGTTCTTTGGCCCATTTTTTGATTGGGTCATTTATTTTTCTGGAATTGAGCTGCAGGAGTTGCTTGTATATTTTTGAGATTAATCCTTTGTCTGTTGCTTCATTTGCTATTATTTTCTCCCAATCTGAGGGCTGTCTTTTCACCTTGCTTATAGTTTCCTTTTTAGTGCAAAAGCTTTTAAGTTTCATTAGGTCCCATTTGTTTAGTTTTGCTTTTATATCCAATATTCTGGGAGGTGGGTCATAGAGGATCTTGCTGTGATTTATGTCAGAGAGTGTTTTGCCTATGTTCTCCTCTAGGAGTTTTATAGTTTCTGGTCTTACATTTAGATCTTTAATTCATTTTGAGTTTATTTTTGTGTATGGTGTTAGAAAGTGTTCTAGTTTCATTCTTTTACAAGTGGTTGACCAGTTTTCCCAGCACCACTTGTTAAAGAGGTTGTCTTTCTTCCATTGTATATTCTTAAGAGGCAACCATTATTATCAGTTTTTTTGTACCCTTTCAGAGTTATTCTATATATATTCTAGCTTTTCTCTGTCATGTTTACTTTAGCTAAAACTGTACTGTTCCTGAAAAAGGGGAACATGTCTTTTAATTAGTACATTTTGGTCATTTTAGTAGTACATTTATTTACATGATTACTTACATAGACTCAGTGTAGTTTTGCTTAGTTATATTTGGTTTTTCTTTTATCTGTAAATAAAAATTTGAGTATGGTTGATTCAGATAGTCATGAGTGTTTCTTGAAGAATTAAAATTAGGAAAATAGAAAGGAATTCTTGAAAATGTAGAGAAACTGAGTAAGACTGAATGGGAAGTAGCAGAAAGTAGCAGTCAGGTCTGTTGCATATAATATTTGAAGAGTATTCTCTACTTATAAATCCCCTGCCACCCCCCCCCTTTTTTTTGCCTTCTTTAGCATGTATATGTACTTCGATTATCTATATTGCTGGATGATAAGTTATTAAGTTCTGTATAACTGATTTCTAAGCTGTGTTCTGGGAATGTTAGTATTTTGCAAGATATTCATAGGTATGTGATGAAACAATTTTGTGGTAGGAAATGTTTGGGAAAAGTGCTGTGGCATTGATAGTAAACTTTTTTCGTGAAATTTATGAATTTCTTTCAAGGTATAAGGTGCTGAATGCATCCATTGAGCTGTTAAGATATCTTATGATATGTTTAGAATCAAAGAAAATATATTACAGAGCTCATCAGTTTCTTAACTCTTTCACTGAGAGATACTATTTTTGTATTTGGCAGAATCATTATTTTTCTCCTTTTTTAGTGTTTGCAGAATGCTGTTTTGGCAATTGCTGGGGGGAATTAAATATCCTGGAAAGTTTATATTGTTAAAATGCAGTAACTTATATTATGTCAGAAGCTACTTAGAAATGCCAGAAGGAAATATTTCCTCTTTCTCTGCCTTTCTTTTGTCATAATTGCTGTAAACAATGGAAGTTGTATACATACACCATATAGTTATTTTCATGTTTGATGGGCTGGCTTTTAAAAAGTCAGACATACTGACAAATGGTAAAATAAATATTTATTTTTCTTTGAATCAAGGGACTGTGGGAGGGCAGCACCTGCCTGGTGTAAAAGACCTTGGTCTGGAAATGGGCAGGAAAATCAATAGCCATGCTAACACCACTTCCACTGTTGCTACCAGCTTTCACTAGTGGGGTCTTACATAGTTTAGAAAGGAATTCTGCCTCAGATCCTTTTTTGAAATTGGTTGAATGGGAAGTAAATAAATAAAAATTAAATGAATGAGAACTTACATATGTTTTCCTCCATATTCACAAGTTCTTTATGAGTTAGATGTGCACATACACATTTTTTTTCAAACCTGACAGCCCTTTCCCCATGATCGAGACTATATTATTTCATTATACTTATCTGTATATCTAGGAATAAATACTATCATAGTCTTATCTTTATTTAACTTTTTTTCTTTCCAGTTTTAGTTCTGACTTTGGATTGGTTATATCAGCCTATGAAATCCATAAAAGGTAATTATTTTGGTCAGTATTTAGGAGTGAAACTTTCATTTATAATCCCTTTATTGTCCTCCTGAAAATGAAAAAGTTCAGTTGAAACAGTGAGAACACCTCAAGGTCATAGAACTCTGATATTTTTATTTGACCTGATAACAGAGCCAGACTTTATTAGATACAGTGATTCTATTATCACCATATCTTTCCCCATTCATAATATAAACAAACATAAAAAATAAAATGAGTGGAAGAAACTTCACTGTGGGCTTGAATAACTTCTCACAAGTTTTGATTAGGGTGATGGTATATATATTTTAGGAAATATTCATATTTATATATAAAATAAATTCTACATATAAGTATGTTACTTGAAATATTTATATTAATACATTTATGTAAAATATGTATGTGTAAAACATTTTACATATGTATATGTTACATAATGTTTATAAGTAAATAGATATAAATAATACATAAGATTAAAAATATAAATAGTACATAGTATATATATAAATATATATTTCTAAATATTTGTGGTTATATTTCTATATACAACTCTCAATATAAATCTGCCTATATATTTATATTTTAGGGATGTTTCATATGATACCTAGCAATTCCTTAAAACTAAAACCCCAAAGTAACTACATTCTTATGTAATTTTGTGTGTAAGTGTTCATGGAGGCTTAAGGGGGTGATAATGCCTTATTAATTTTTTTCAGAAGTGTTTATACTAGTTACTGAGTGGGTGAATGGTTTTGTGAGCAGATTTTCCTAGTAAGATAGCATATCCCTTTTCTTTGCTGGCCCAGGTATTGATACATTAGTATTCTCTACACATCAGGGTATTGGAAGTGGGTACTTGGTGGTGGACTTAATTGTGTTGGTGAAAGAAGACGTTACACAGCTGGGGGAGATCCCTTGGCACAAGAGAGGTAAAGAGAGTAGAAAGAATAAGCCAGTGATTCCAGCTGTTTATTAACCTTGCCTTTCTGTGGAAAAGATCCTTCACTCTGTCATTGGGCATGGTACTGGCAACTGGAATGTTACCTCTGACCACCACCCCCGAAGACCAGGCAAATGAGGTTGTTGAAGGATGGGGTCGAGTGTGCTCCAGCTGATACATGCCCAGAATAAAAGTCACAAAGAGACTTGTACACACCATTGAGGAGTGCAGTGAGGAGTTGGGAACTCTTAACTGCTGGTTTGTTCACTGCTTGCAAAGGACTTACTATTAAGAAGCACTAAGGACCATAAAGATGGAAATGATTACTAGTTAAAGATTTTAAAAAAGACTGCTCAAGAAGGTGTCAGGTAAGAGTTTTCTTTTAGAGTTATGCCCATTAGCCATAGGCTGACGTTGAAACCCACTGCTATCAAAGGTTTGCTTTCTCCTCAGAGCTCTGTAGCTGTGGGATTTCTGAGTGTCACCAGGGCACCATGGCAGAGCTTGATGTTCTGTAATACAGTTGTGGCCCTGATGTGGGAAGGACACAAGATGGCAACTCAGGGTATTTAGCTGGATGTTCCCTGGTGGTGCCAGAGTGAAAGCTGGGTGGGTGGTTGCTGAGACATGTCCAGGCATTGCTCACCTCCTTTTCCTTTGGATTGGGGCCTTTAGATAGAGGATAAAGAATTATGTCGGAATTTACTTAGTGATAGTGAAACAACCCAATTTAGTTGTCTTCTAAAACTTCAGCTGACATGGACCTCTGGGGTTGTAAGAAAAGGAAATGGTTTGGAACATGAAAGTAATGGAAGGAAACTTTCCCACCTCATCTTAAGATATAAGCTCTTTGGAAGTTAAGTGTTTGAATGCTTAAGATTTTGAAGGACAACTCTGATCTTCCTCTGACACTTCTCCATTCTGTCAAAGGTCCAATTCCCTTAAGAGTTTCTTATTATCATCTTAAAAAACATACTGACAGTTTCTTCATGATGAAGTGTCTGCTAGGCTGTTTGAAGCATCTGGTAGTTCACAGTCCTTTTAGGAAATTCTGGGATGACTTAATATTTAAATAGTAACTTATGTATGGGAAATTCATATCACATTTGAGGCCTTCCTTGTCTGTCAATTCAAGTCAACAGTATTAACTAAGTACTTTGGTGTGCCCCCATGAAGACTGCATCTCAAGGAACTTAGAGGATCACATGGATTTCACATATATTAAGCAATTAGATAACGTTACAAAAATATAAATTTAAGGACTTATTTTTGTGGCATAAGTTCTTAAGGATGGATCAGCATAGCTGAGTTTGAACCCTGGCTTTACCACTCTGGATCAATTACAGTCTCAGGACTTCGCTGGTGGTTAAGAATCTGCCTTGCAACGCAGCGGAGATCGGTTCAATCCTTGGTTGGGGAACTATGATCCCACTGCTGTGGGGCAACTAACCCTGTGAGCTGCAACTAGAGAGGCTGTGAGCCACAACTACTGAAGCCCATGTGCTCTGGAGCCTGAGCCGTAACTAGAGAGTCCGTACGCTGCAATGAAAGACCTCACATGATGCGACTAAGATCCCACATGCCACAACTAAGACCTGACACAGCCAGATAAAATAAATTAAGTATTAAAAAATCACAGTCCCTCTAGTCCTCAAATATCTAATAGGGTGCCGTCACCTATCTCTAGAATTATTTAAATAATTAAGTAATGCATTGTGATACTCAGTTCAGTTCAGTTCAGTCGCTCAGTCATGTCTGACTCTTTGCGACCCCATGAATCGCAGCACGCCAGGCCTCCCTGTCCATCACCCGCTTCCGGAGTTTACTCAAACTCATGTCCATTGAGTTGGTGATGCCATCCAGCTATCTCATCCTCGGATGTCCCCTACTCCTCCTGCCCCCAATCCCTCCCAGCATCAGGGTCTTTTCCAAAGAGTCAACTTTTCGCATGAGGTGGCCAAAGTATTGGAGTTTCAGCTTCAGCATCAGTCCTTCCAGTGAACACCCAGGACTGATCTCCTTTAGGAGGGACTGGTTGGATCTCCTTGCAGTCCAAGGGATTCTGAAGAGTCTTCTCCAACACCATAGTTCAAAAGCATCAATTCTTCTACACTCAGCTTTCTTCACAGTCCAACTCTCACATCCATACATGACCACTGAAAAACCGTAGCCTTGACCAGACGGACCTTTGTTGGCAAAGTAATGTCTCTGCTTTTTAATATGCTGCCTAGGTTGGTCATAACTTTCCTTCCAAGGAGTAAGTGTCTTTTAATTTCATGGCTGCAGTCACCATCTGCAGTGATTTTGGAAGCCCAAAAAAATAAAGTCTGACACTGCTTCCACTGTTTCCCCATCTATTTCCCATGAAGTGATGGGACCAGATGCCATGATGTTAGTTTTCTGAATGTTGAGCTTTAAGCCAACTTTTTCACTCTCCTCTTTCACTTTCATCAAGAGGCTCTTTAGTTCCTGTTCACTTTCTGCCAAAAGGGTGGTATCATCTGCATATCTGAGGTTATTGATATTTCTCCCGTAAATCTTGATTCCAGCTTGTGCTTCTTCCAGCCCAGCATTTCTCATGATGTACTCTGCATATAAGTTAAATAAGCAGGGTGACAATATACAGCCTTGACGTACTCCTTTTCCTATTTGGAACCAGTCTGTTGTTCCATGTCCAGTTCTAACTGTTGCTTCCTGACCTGCAGACAGGTTTCTCAAGAGGCAGGTCAGGTGGTCTGGTATTCCCATCTCCTTCAGAATTTTCCACAGTTTATTGTGACCCACACAGTCAAAGGCTTTGGCATAGTCAGTAAAGCAGAAATAGATGTTTTTCTGGAACTCTCTTGCTTTTTCGATGATCCAGCAGATGTTGACAATTTGATCTTCGGTTCCTCTGTGTTTTCCAAAACCAGCTTGAACATCTGGAAGTTCACGGTTCACATATTGCTGAAGCCTGGCTTGGAGAATTTTGAACATTACTAGCGTGTGGGATGAGTGCAATTGTGTGGTAGTTCGAGCATTCTTTAGCATTGCCTCTCTTTGGAATTGGAATGAAAACTGACCTTTTTCAGTCCTGTGGCCACTGCTGAGTTTTCCAAATTTGCGGGCATATTGAGTGTAGCACTTTCACAGCATCATCTTTCAGGATTTGAAATAGCTTAACTGGAATTGCATCACCTCCACTAGCTTTGTTCATGGCTGAGAGGAGCTACCCCTCGCCCAAGGTCAGGGGTGGCAACTGAGAGTGCCAGGCTCTGATGATGCAGGAGTGGCTGAGAGTAGCTACCCCATGCCCAAGGTCAGGGGCAGCGGCCGAGAGGAGCAACCTCATGTCCAAGGAGCTGCGGCTGCCCGGTTGCAGGAAGGCCAAGAGGAGCTACTCCATGTTCAAGGTCAGGAGGGGCGGCCTTGAGGAGATATCCTTCGTCCAAGGTAAGGAGCAGCGGCTGTGCTTTGCTGGAGCAGCTGTGAAGAGATACCCCACGTCTACGGTAAGAGAAACCTAAGTAAGATGGTAGGTGTTGTGAGAGGGCATCAGAGGGCAGACAGACTGAAACCACAATCACAGAAAACTAGCCAATGTGATCACAGGACCACAGCCTTGTCTAACTCAATGAAACTAAGCCATGCCGTGTGGGGCCACCCAAGATGGATGGGTCATGGTGGAGAGATCTGACAGAATGTGGTCCACTGGAGAAGTAAATGGCAAACCACTTCAGTATTCTTGCCTTGAGAACTGCATAACAGTATGAGAAGGCAAAATGATAGGATGCTGAAAGAGGAACTCCCCAGGTCGGTAGGTGTCCAGTATGCTACTGGAGATCAGTGGAGAAATAACTCCAGAAAGAATGAAGGGATGGAGCCAAAGCAAAAACAATACCCAGTTGTGGATGTGACTGGTGATAGAAGCCAGGTCCGATGCTGTAAAGAGCAATGTTGCATAGGAACCTGGAATGTTAGGTCCATGAATCACGGCAGATTGGAAGAGGTCAAACAGGAGATGGCAAGAGTGAACGTCGAAATTCTAGGAATCGGCAAACTAAAATGGCCTGGAATGGGTGAATTTAATTCAGATGACCATTATATCTACTACTGTGGGCAGGAATCCCTTAGAAAAAATGGAGTAGCCATCGTGGTCAGCAGGAGAGTCCGAAATGCAGTATTTGGATGCAATCTCACAAACAACAGAATGATCTCTCTTCGTTTCCAAGGCAAGCCATTCCATATCACGGTAATCGAAGCCTATGCCCCAACCAGTAACACTGAAGAAGCTGAAGTTAAATGGTTCTATGAAGACCTACAAGACCTTTTATAACTAACACCCAAAAAAGGTATTCTTTTCGTTGTGATACTACTCAACCATAAACAAGAGGAAATGTTGCCATTTTTAGCAAAATGGATGGACCAGTATGGTATGCTAAGTGAAATAAATCAGAGAAAGACAAGGACTATATGATATCACTTATGTGTGGAATCTAAAAAATACAACAAAGTAGATATAACAAAAAAGAATATAGAGAGCAAATTAGTAATTACCAGTGGGGAGAGGGAAGGAAGGAGGGACAATACGGGGATAGAGGATCAAGAGGATCAATATGCAAACTATTATGCATAAAATAAGAATATATTGTACAACATGGGGAATATAGCCAATTTTATAACTATAAATGAGGTATAACCTTATAAAATTGTGAATCACTGTATTGTACACCTATAACTTGTAGAATATTGTATATCAACTGTACTTCGATTTTAAAAAAAGAGAAAAAAGGGATTAAATAAATGCAAAAAGTGCTAAGCATATTATAGCTACTCTGCACAATCCAGTTAGATCCACATAGGAATGGGGAAGACTTACAGAGAAATAGGGAAATGTGACCTGGAGGATCACATGGGGAAGGCATGAGCAGCAGAGAGGAGTGATGAGTATATTTGTAAGGAGATGGGAAGGGTAGATGAGTTAAGATAGGCAAGTGGGAATGACTTAGGCGTGAACCTGGCCTGACTGAGATGGAGCATTGTACAGAGAAATTGTGAGATAAAAAAGAGTGACTTGCAGAACCAGCTAAGAAGTTTGATTAGATCCAATAAGTAGTTGAATCTATATGAATACAAGTGGCGTTTCAGAGAGATTTTTGCAGCTGTAAAACTAATGTAGCAATTTTATGAGAAAGGTATTATTATTATCTCCATTTTCCAGTTGGGAAATAGTGTTTGGAAGAGATTTAAGAAACTTGATGTAAGGATTTACTATGTGAGTAACACTAATGGCAGTCAACATGAAATAAAAAGTTAATTCATGGTTCAGCCATCCAGAAAAATCATGCTGTTTTCATTTATTCATATTCCCAGTTGGTTTTAGTTTGTCTTCCAAGGGATGGAAATATTTTTATGTACATTATTTGAATTAATTTCTGCTCATGCTTTAAATGGTGCCTGGCACATAGTAAGCACTCACTATGTGTTACCTCTTATTTTTACCTTAATACAGATCAAGAGTTATAGAGTAGGTGAGATAAGTCTTTGTTAACAGACTGTTTAAGTAAAAGGCATTTTGGCTGGTAAGTTCTGTGACCTTCCTGTTTTCACTCACAACTTCATAATTATTTCTTGTGTAATAAGCTGAATACAAAGAGAAGTGCTAATTTTTTCCAGAACAGAATGAGGTATGATTGACATGCAAGTTATCTGGTATTTAAAGCTAAATTCTCTGGCCTGTCAGAGGTTTGCTGTCATTAACCTGCAAGTAGTGGGAGGAAATGAACAGAAAGTAAATGTATTACAAAAATTTATGTTCTATTTGATGGGTAATCTGTGGTTGGGATTTGTTGACTTAAAATACATGTCTAATTATTATACTTTTACTAGAAAAGAGATGAATTTGTGTTTTGATTATTACATTCTTGACAGTTTTATTTCATAGAATGAATACTCATGATTTTAGTATGTTTTAAGAGTGAGTTATACAGCGTATGTTCACACATCTTCATTCTTAAACTTTCCTGGTGGCCTCTGTGAGAGTTAGCAAATAGTTACTCAATTTGCAATAATTTATTTCTGGACTAGTAAAACTGGTAACTCTAACTGCTAACCCTAAGTTATTTTTCTAAAGGCTTTCATGTTTCTAAAATCTTAGCTGTTACCACCACTTAGATAGGCTCATTATTTTTCAAGTGCTGAAATCTAAGTTGTTGAAATAAGTAAGACTAACCTTTGACATGAAAGAAAATTTAGAGGAAAGAGGGATTTCATTTGCTTTTCATTTTCAAGGCCATGTCTTGTAATAAGAATTTATCAAGAATACGAGTCACATTTTTCACACCTCTGTGTCCTTTGGGACATAAACATTTAGGGAGATCCACAGGCACAAAGACTGCTCTGTGATGGGGAAAATGATTAAAAAAATTGAGAAATTGGAATTGAAAATAAAACTCCTTTGTACATTCTTTGTTTAAGTTAATACACTATGTGGGCTTTTGGGTTTTCTCAAATCTCCTTGAAGGCATTTGTGGAATAATTATAATGACTGGAGTTGCCATTACATCCTTTCTGGGGAGCCTGGGAGGAAAGAAGGCTCATTTACAGTGTAGTCTGGTAAATGGGTTACACCTCTGTTGAGAGGATTGTATCTATTTCCAGCTATAAGCAATAGCTCAGAACATGAGTTTGTAAGTGGATCTGGGCTTTTAGAATTTACCTATTAGTACATGAAGATCTGGAGACATTAACAAAAATCATTAATATGTAGATATTCAAGCGCTTAGTTTGCTTTATGCTCCTGTCCCCCTCTTTTTTCTTCCTGTTTATTTCATTCCTTAATTTTTAAAACCATTTTATAAAATTTAATGGGTAATTTAATAATCTCTGCATAGAGAGTTTTCAAGTTCTTCTGGAGAAAAGACTCAAATAAGAAGAATAGATAAAGATTAGAAAACTTAAAGAGAAACATTTTTTGGTTGCTTTGAATTCACTTGAGATATACTAAAGAGAGATTTTTGAAGCATTATTTGAACAACCTGGCCCTACTGTCAGCTTTAATTTCACTCATAGCTTGTTGAGGAAATGATTTTACTGAACAGTTACTATGTACAAGTCATTTTTTGCTCTTTGCACATTCCTTTTCATTCTTTTCCTCTGTCTCTTCCTCCTTCCCTCTGTCTGTTCCTCTCTCCTTCCCTCTATTTCCCCTTCTATCCCTCCTTCCTTTCCTTCTTTCCTTCTTCCTTCCAGTGTCTACCCATTTTTTAATCACTTCAATAACTACAACTCAGCCAAAATAGTGAATAGAGTACAGATTTTTATGAAAGTTGATTTTGAATTCTGTGGCAAGCTGTTATCATCTTGCCTTATTCTATTTTGCTATGTACAACTGTTGGAAAGATTGATTTTAGAGGACTGGCTAGCAAAGCAGCAGTCACTCTCATTACACTTAGAAGTGCAAGGAAAATATAGCATCTTTATTTTATTCTATTTTTTCTATTGCTGACAGTCTCACTGGGTAGTTAAGAAAAAATAAACTTTATGCTTTTGCAATTTATAATTCTTTATTCTCTCTTGGTTTAGTTTCTTTTTGATGGCTTAGTGTCTTTTATATTAAACTCATGGCCTTTCTGATTTCTGTTCCTTTCCTATGCGTCTCCTTAATGTGGAGTCTTCAGAGTGATTTCATGGTGCCAAGGAGAAGTTGGAAACCTCTCTCCTTATGATGGCCTCTACATTCTTGCTGTGGTTTGGAATTATAAAGCCCATGATACAGTTGTGTGTGTGTTAGTCACTCAGTTGGGTCTGACTCTTTTCGATCCTGTGGACGTAGTCCACCAGGTTCCTCTGTCCATGGGATTCTCCAGGCAAGAATAGTGGAGTAGGTTGCCATGTCCTTCTCCAGGGGATATTCCCAACTCAGGTATCGGGCCCAGGTCTCCTGCGTTGTGGGCAGATTCTTTACCATCTGAGTCACCAGGGAAGTTATGATGCTCATAATAAAAGTCTCTGATTGTTAACATGAGGTTTGTTCTCCCCTCTTGCCTTGGTAACCATACACTTAAGGACTTAGCCAGAGAAGGCTATGTAGGTCTCTTTTGACTTGATTACTAAGAAGAGTCATTTCTTAGGGTAGCTTAAAGATTATTGTGAAATGTCAGTGAAGAAGTTTGTCAAATCACTCTGAAAGCAAATATTCATATTCTGTAACTTGAGAAAGCTGTATTTTTCCATCTGCATTCTATGCTTTTGGAGCCCAGTTCTTAGTACCTCAAATACAGAAATTCATTCAACTTGGTCCAAATTACGTCATGTGGAAAATTGACATTAACAACTGTGTTTTCATTTTTAGCAATTTTTTCAAGTGGCCTTTATCTCCATTTCAGGCAGCCTGCGTTCTCAATTTGAGGGAAGGAGAACCTGAGAGGACAATTGAAAACAAACCAGATGATACCAGCTTCTGAGTTTAAAGCTTATTGTGGAAATAGTAGATTAAAGAAAGGATTGGAAGATTAGCAAGAGCTGATAATGTAAGAGAGTGTTATCCTTTTCCTATACTTGATAGAGATTCCATGGACTGAGGATCAGGTGCCTTTCCTGATGCCATGACACTAAATTTAAACAGATAGGGAGAGAACCCTAAATTGAGTTTACTCTGATTTGATTGAGAAAATACTCAGTTAACTGAATTTAACTTCCGTCAGTGAGTTTGTTTCTGCTACCATGTGAAATAGTAAGTTAAATTTAAGGAAAAAAGTATACTTCTTATATTGGTACCATTGTTTAGAGATCCTAGCAAGTATTAGCAATCAAGGTAAAAATAAAAGCAAAGAACATGTGCGTATTAAGCATTTTTCCAAATATGATCTAATTTATCTTAGATGGTATCTGTTAAGTTGGAGCAGAATTGGTCCAGAAGAGCAATAAGATATTGCCATATTAGGTATTCACCAGGGGTGATTTTTACTGTATTTGTGCTCAGTTGCTCAGTTGTGTTTGACTCTGTGACCCCATGGACTGTAGCCCACCAGCCGCCTCTGTCCATGGGACTTTCCAGGCAAGAATACTGGAGTGGGTCACCATTTCCTTCTCCAGGCTATCTTCCCCACCCAGGAATCAAATCCACGTCTCCTGCATTGCAGGCAGATTCTTTACCTACTAAGTCATCAGGGAAGCAGAACTCGTCCAGAAAGGCATTAAGATATTGCCCTATTAGGTATTCAGCAGTAGTGGTTTTTACTGTAGGGCACGGAAATGCAGTATGTTCCCTTCCACCAGTCTGATCTAGGATCTTTTTAAAAAAGAGTTTCTACCATTTCTTCAGCTAGATCATTTGTAAGGATGATGAGCTTTGTTGGTGGAAGCTTAGGGAATGATTTTAAAGAGGAGAGCACACAGACTTGGAGTCAGACACATGTAATTCTAAATTCCATATCTGGTCTGCAGAGGCTGTGTACCCTCAGTTTTGTGTGTGTTTGTGTGTGTGTGTGTGTGTGTGTGTGTGTGAGTGAGAGAAGAGTTAATAATAGCTGTGGGTACACAGTTTAGTTTGCTTCAGTCTCCTCTTCTTACTCACTCCTGTATTTTCTAGTGGGCTCTTGGGGCCATGAACAGCTTCCTGTTTTTTCTCCTTCAAATTTATAACCAAGTGAGTGATAGTAATAGGAGTTAGCTGTATATAAATCAAAATATCAGCTGTAATACTAATAAAAACTAGAGTGAACATAGTTTAGATGTGCAGTCATGGTGGACTTCCTAGTATTCTCTCCAGAGTTGGGTTTGTAAACCCAAATCTTACATGGTAAGCTTAGTATATGGTAGAAGCTGACCAGAATACTCTTCCTATAGTAATGTGGGGTAACTGACACCTGCTGTCTAAGCCAGGGAGAAGAGACTGAGCTAAGAAGTACACTCTTCTAAATACACCAGCCTTCTAAGTCCTCCTCTTCTCACAGGATGAGTGAGTAGGTATGGGGAGAGATCAGGACTGTTGAGGTAAAGCAAAGTTCACTGTGAAGCCAGGTCCATGAGCTGATAAATCATTTTTTTTGGTTTGTTTTAGGTTTAGGTTTCTGTCACTTGGAACTGAAAGACTCTTGACTACATCTCATTCTTTCACTTCACTAACTCTGGGTGGGTAATATGCTTTATTATGCTGGAGCTACAACAGTGAGCAAGTTCTTATACTCCAGGACTTGACAGTCTAGCTGGGAGTGTGGACAGTATGTTAGCTATAGCTTTACTGTGTGGTAGCACCAGGATGGGGTTAAGAACCGGATGCCATGGAAGCAAATGCCTCACATTTGGGCAACAGTACAATATTTCCTGGAAGGTTTCTGTGAGGATTAAATGAGGAAATGTAGATAAAGTTCTTGTTACACTATTGTTGTTCAGTTGCTCAGCTTTGTGTGACTCTTTGCGACCCCACGGACTGCATCACAACAAACTTCCCTGTCCTTCACTGTCTCCTGGAGTTTGCTCAAACTCATGTCCGTGGAGTTGGTGATGCCATCTAGCCATCTCATCTTCTTTAACCCCCTTCTCCTCCTGCCCTTAATCTTTCCTAGCATCAGGGTCTTTTCCTATGAGTCAGCTCTTCACATGAGGTGACCAGATTATTGGAACTTTAGCTTCCGCATCAGTCCTTTCAATGAATATTCAGGACTGATTTTCTTTAGGATTGATTGGTTTTATCTCCGTGCTTTCCAGAGGACTCTCAAGAGTCTTCTCCAGCACCACAATTTGAGAGCATCAGTTCTTCGGCACTCACTTTCATGGTCCAGCTCTCACATCCATACATGAATACTGGAAAAAGCATAGCTTTGACTATATTGGGCCTTTGTCAGCACAATGATGTCTCTGCTTTCTAATACTCTGTATAGGTTTGTCATAGCTTTTCTTCCAAGGAGCAACTGTCTTTTAATTTCATGGCTGCAGTCACTGTCTGCAGTGATTTTGGAGCCGTGTGTCACTGTTTCCAGTGTTTCCTCATGTATTTGCCATGAGGTGATGGGACCAGATGCCATGATCTTAAGTTTTTTGAATGTTGAGTTTTAAGTCAGCTTTTTTGCTCTCCTCTTTCACCTTCAACAAGAGGCTTTTTAGTTCTTCACTTTCTGCCATAAGGGTGGTGTTATCTGCTTATCTGAGGTTATTGATATTACTCCTGGCAGTCTTGATTCCATCTTATGCTTCATCCAGCCGGGCATTTTGCATGATGTACTCTGCATGTAAGTTAAATAAGCAAGGTGACCATACACATACTTGACATACTCCTTTCCTAATTTTGAACTAGTCCGTTGTTCCTTGTCTGGTTCTAACTGTTGCTTCTTGACCTGCATACAGGTTTCTCAGGAGGCAGCTAAGGTGGTCTGGTATTCCCATCTCTTTCAGAATTTTGCAGTTTGTTGTGATCCACGCAGTCAAAGGCTTTAGCATTGTCAATGAAGTGGAAGTAGAAATTTTTTTCTTTGGAACTCCCTTGCTTTTTCGTGATCCAACGAATGTTGGCAATTTGATCTCTGGTTCCTCTGCCTTTTCTACATTCAGCTTGTACATCTGGAAGTTCCTGGTTCACGTGCTGTTGAAGCCTAGATTGAAGGATTTTGAGCATTACCTTGCTAGCATATGAAGTGAGCACAGTTATGCAGTAATTTAAACATTCTTTGGCATTGCCCTTCTTTGGGATTGGAATGAAAACTAACCTTTTCCAGTCCTGTGACCACTGCTGAGTTTTCTAAATTTGCTGGCGTATTGAGTACAGCACTTTAACATCATCGTCTTCAGGATTTGAAAAACCTCAGCTGGAATTCCATCACTTCCACTAGCTTTGTTCGTAGTGATACTTCCTGAGGCACGTTTGACTTCACACTCTAGGATGTCTGGCTCTAGGTGAGTGGTCACACCATCGTGGTTATCTGAGTCATTAAGACCTTATTTGTGTAGTTCTTCTGTGTAATCTTGCCACCTCTTCTTAATCTCTTCTGCTTCTACTAGGTCCATACCACTTCTGTCCTTTATTGTGCACATCTTCTCATGAAATGTTCCCTTGGTATCTGTAATTTTCTTGAAGGAAATTAATTGTCTTACTATAGGCCCTCAGTAAACACTGGTTTCTTTTACTTTTCTCTCTTATAGGGTCACCCTTGAAGGCCAGGAGCTTGGCTCACCTTTGTGTTCCAGTACATAGGATGGTACTTGCCACATTATGGTCACTGAAATAATGATTTGCACATTGGCTGAGGAATTATTTAGCAATTGCTGAAATCTGTCTGACAAGTAGAACCACTTTCAGAAGTTGTATATCTGATAACTGGTAGTTTCCAAAAAACAAAAATCTTGAATATTTTAGTAGAAATTTGAGATACTTGAGAAAAAGGAGAATCTTCTGTGAATATTGCATTAGTCCACTTTCCAGTTACTGCCAGATTGTCATCAAAATACAACTCTAAGCATTACCACCACCATCACCCTTGTAGTAAACCATGGTTTACAAAATTTTCCTATGCAGTATTCAGCACCTTATTTCATTAAAAAGATGTTATTTTAAAAACAGTTTTAGATTTACAGAAAAAAAGTAAACACAAAGATTCCGCTTACTCTATAACCACTTCCCCCTATTATTAACATCTTGTATTAGTTTCGTATGTTTGTTACAGTTAATGAATGAGCTTCCCTGGTGGCTCAGCTGGTAAAGAATCCCCTGCCAGTGCAGGTGATGCAAGAGATGCGGGCTCGATCCCTGGGTCAGATAGATCCCCTCAAGAAGGAAGTGGCAACCCACTCCAGTATTCTTGCCTAGGAAATTCAATGGACAGAGGAGCCTGCTGGGTTACAGTCCATGAGGTCGCAAAGAGTTGGACACAACTGAGGGAGCGTGCATACACATACATTGATACATTATTATTAACTGTATTAATAATATTTATAATATATTGTATATAATATTAAAAATAAATATATAAACATAAATTATATAAGTACATACAGTATAAAATATTAAACTATACAATAATATATTATTAAATATATAACAATATATTATTATATTATTAATATATGTAGTTAATATAATTATATAATATAATTATTAACTATATATAAAATGAACTATATTATTATTATTTTCTTATTTTTCACCTAATGCCTTTTTTTCTATCCAAGGATCTCATTTGAGATACCACATTACATTTAGTCATTTCAATTATTCTTGGCTGTGACAGTTTTTTAGACTTTGTTTTTAATGATCTTAACAGTTTTGAGGACTACAGTTCAGGAATTTTGTATAATACTTCCTTTGGGATTTGTCTAGTATTTTTTCTCATGATGAGACTGAATTTATGAGTTTTCTGGAGGAAAATAACAGATTCAGTACCATTTTCCATAACTTCAAGAGTGTATAGTATTAACATACTGATGTAGCGTTTGTCAGATTTCTCCCCTGTAAAGTTACTTTTTCTTCCCTTTCCACATTATTCTTACCTTATTTAATTTTCAAATCATCAGAGGCCTGCCTTATTAACCCCCATAAACAGTGGTGGTGACATGAACAGAGATAAGCAAGTTTGATAAATCAAAGATTTGCTATGAACATCAAATAAGTAATGCTTCTAATGTGCTTTGAAATCTGTTAAGCATATACATTTAATCTAATATTTTTACTGATAGTTCAGAGAAATCTTTTAAGGAATTTGATGCTTTGATTCATCAAATTTGAAAGAAACTCTGGACAAGAGTCTTTTGATTCATCTTAAAACTTGGATTTGTTTAAATGACCACCTACTCTCTTAAGTCCAAAGCCAAAGTGGTATGCCCTTCTGGTGCATGCTTGTCAGTTATCATTTCTGTTGCAGAAATTTTGAACAAGTGCAGCAAAGTCATACTCTTCTTTTCTTAGATATTCAGGGCAATAACAGAGGCAAAAATGGTCTGCTTTTACTCCCATTGTCTTCTCATTCCCTTTAACTGAGACTGGAAATATGAGAAAAGAAAAATATGAGGGGAAAAAAAGGGATAGGTAGGGAGTGGACCGGAAGATTTAGCTTGGGAGTGGTGGCTCCAGAGTGATTTATTATGGGCCAGGGATAGCTTAGCATTTCTTCCATATTTTTCAGGAAGGATGTGATGAGTTGCAACAACAATCTGGTGACTATTACAGACTTGTTTGAATAAATCCTTCTTTATGCCTGCTTCCTTTTAAACTCCAATTGCGTACCTACCTTAGGTTAAATGGCTAATCAGTTTTCTTTTGCCTCCAAGAAGAAATGTCTCTGAGGAGCTTTACAGTTTTACTAGTTCAAGAACATCAACATTTACCCAGGTTCAGCTTGAACCAAAGGCAAAGCAATACTAGTAGTTGCTCTTTGTGAAAATAGCTTCTTTCTTTGGGCTTTAAATTATGTCTTTTTCCTTTCCGCCACTGGTTTTCTCCTTTGCAGTGGAGTATTTTCTGATTATTTTACCACTGCCCCTCCAGGGATTTCTGCATTTGTGTGACTTAAGGCAAAAAATGATAGTTAATTTTCTTTCCTTGTGTGGTAGAGGAGTGTATATCCCAAACACTTATTCTCTGTGTTCATTAACAAGAGGTATTTGGCGAAATCTGAGGCATCGGATTTGATTTTACTTTGTTGATTTCTTATCCAGAGATTCTGATCTGGGGGTGCTGTTATGAAGAAGAGGGGTGTTTGGAGTAGAGTAGGCGGTGAAACAGAGTGTTTAAGGCCAAGAGCTTTGGAGCCAGATCACCTGGGTTCCAATCTGAACTTTACCATTTACTAGCTATGTGACCCCGAGCAAGTTGTTTAACCTCCCTGTACCTCAGTTTGTTCATCTGTAAATGGTGATAATAATAGTCTTAACTCAGGTCATTGTGAGGATTAAATGATTTAATATATGTAAGACACTTAGAATACTATTTCACCTAGTAAATGTTTTGTGTTTAATGCTTATTAATATTTAGAATAATAATAATTCATCAGCATATATGCTAATATTCTGTATTTGTCTTCTCTCCCACTTTGCTTCCTGTCTTGAGTGTAATCAGCATTATCTTTCACTTTTCAGCTGACTTCATTTGGGTTCAACCAGAGGAAGCCCTGGGAGGACATGAATGCACAGAAGGAAAGAGAGATGTGGGCATCTTTTCTTTGCTTCCTCCCTGCTTCCATGTAGCTGTTTCTCCTGCAACAGATGTGCTCCTCCATTACTTGTTGGACAGCCCCTCCTGTGGCTCAGCCCTGACTGGGCTCCTTTAACACTATTTCTTCCTTTTATCTCTTCAACTCTAGAGGTGGCAGTGCCCTCCCGTGGTTGGGTCTCTGGCTGCCTCATCATGTCTTGTATGCCAGCACAGTTCTTCCCACATCTTCCCCCCGCCCCCATCTTTTTTGTTAGTCCCTTTGTTAGCCTCTCTTCATTTGAACCATCTTGGCAGAGTTCTGCTTTCTGATGGGACCTTGACTTACAGAAAATTCTATAACTTAATATTTGGATTTGACAGTTTTGTAATGTCCCAACTATAAATCTGTTCTTTTCTTTTTTTTTTTTTTTGTTTCTGGGAATCTGTTCTTTTCAATATGCTAGAAAGGTTTCACTAAAAAATTGTGATTATTGCTTGTAAACATTTAACTGCTTTATTGTTATATTAAATTTCTTGAGACAGGAATTACTCTTTTGGGTGCATGCATGTGTGTGTATATGTGTTTCTAACACAGTGCCAGATATATAGCAGGTGGTAAAAAATAACCCCATAGTATTGAAAGACATTTCTGTTTAAAACAGTGAACATGATGGTTTGCTCCAGTGACACATTAAAAGCTTTGCAACTAAAGCAGCTTTAGTTCCAACCTCTCTACAATTACTTGATAGGCTTTAAAGGATTTATTGCTTGTGAAAGGTGCCAAAATAATAGCACTGAGGAAGAAAATCCCCTAGTCTCACTACAGACTGTGACTGTCCAAGCTTCTTCTGCCTCCTGCCAAAGAGCCCAATGGAGCTGATGGAAAGATTAGCTCATTTTCAACTGAAATTTTGATGGTCTGGGAGAGTGGGCAGTTTCCCTTCCCCTCAGGAAATTCTGTGAAAGCGCTGGATGTTTTCTCTTTCTGAGGATTCTCTTGTATAGCCTTCCTGCTGCATCCTTGAATAAACTCGGCCACTTTTAATAGGAAACAGTTAATTTTGTTTCTGTCTACTTTTTTTTTCCACAAAGGAAAATGCTTATAAGTGAGTAACCTTGTCAGCTGCTGAAATAGTTTGGTGACCTGGCTAATTGTAAACAGGGTCCAAGGTATCATTTGTTAGTACCTAGCATATGAAGTTCTTAAATGCAACTATTGATATAGATATTTAATCCTCATGAGGGCAGCAGTGGAAGGTCTCTGTGTGAGTCACTTATGCAAGTAGCTCTTGGAGCTTCATTTTTTTCATTAGTAAAGCAAATGATAACAGCACCAGTCTTTCAGGTTTATTGTGAAATTAGAGATGTTTACAGAGCACCTAGAATGTAAGAAGTGTTCAACAGATGTTAACAAGGAGTACTGATAAAAGCTAGATTGGAACTTTTTAAACAATATGAATAGAAATTACTATGTTTACTTAATCAGTAATGTTTTGTGTTATAGCCTGTTTATTTGAAAATTAGACCAAGGTTGGCTGTTGCACTAGGAAGGAGTACTTTTAAGAAGGAAGTTCTTGGGAAAAGACCACTTACCCATACCCAAGTGGAAATTTTCTAAATAAGGTTAGATTACCACAACTCACCGAAGGATTGGCAAGCTCCACTAGATGGTAGCGTTGCCATGTGGCCCAGCAAGGGAAGCTGCAAGAAACTGGCTGAATATTATGTGAATATTAAAGATGGGCATTTGGAAATGAATATCAAACCTGCTGAGGGCCAAATAATATGACTTTTGACTTGTGCTAATTGAGAACCAGCTGAGGGCTTGTCTGGAAGACTGTCATATCTATCACATGTGTGCTTTAAGATGTATTTATACACACACACACACACACAGACACACACAGACACACACAGACACACACACACAAATAGACCTAGGAAATTATGCCATCTGGGATCCAAATTGGAAGAGCAAATTTCCCTTAAGGCGGTAAAAAATATAATATGATAATTACATAGTGCACATAAGATGTGTTTTGAACTTTACAGAAATAAAGCTTTCAGGCTCAAGTTCTGGTGCCAAATAATAATAACAGCCAGGAGAGAACTATGTCTTGTGGTTTTCTTATAATCCCTTCTGTTCCTCACACACATCAAATTATGCTTAGAAAAGTGGGGACAGTACATACTTTTCAGAGGAAGTTCAGTAAATTGAACTCTGGATCAAAACACTAGTAAAAAAACATTGAAAAATCGCAATTTAACTTCCCTTTCAGAGCACACACAGATATTAGGAAAGAGTGAAATATATTCACTTAAACATTATTTTAAAAGTTCCATGTTTGAAATAACAATTAGATCTTGATTTTCTCAGTCTCTGAATTTTACTTTCAGACAAAGCTTTTTAAGGGTTTTTCAGTGCTTTAGTGTCTCCTCTATTCTTCACATATCACAGAATTTTTTCTTTTTCTTTCTCATCATTTCTTTCCCCATGTTGTATTTATTTTCCCCTTTGTACTGGAAATAAGGTAGGTGGAAAGGAATGAAACTTGTTTGTGATTCCATTTTACTGTATTTCTCCATGATAAGAAGATAACAATGGAATTCATCCAGCACATAGCTCAAAATGGAATTAATACATGCAATATATATCCAACTGACATTGTATGTTGACATTTAGAAACTGTATAAGTAGGTAGTGGTTACTGTTAGAATAAATAAGAACCTTTAATTTTCCTTCACCAGTCCTTTTCCTTGGCTTCTCTTGATGGAGTGTGCCCCTGAGGTAGATGCTCCCTGGAATTTGCCCTAATAGTCATGCCTCTTCCCAAGCTGTTTAGATCTGTGAGAAGTAGCTTTTTACTTCTTTGGGGTTTGACTGACTCCTCTGACCCTGGGACATCCTCAGGTCAAAGGATACCCTGGAATTCAAGTGGTGGAAGTACTGACTTCAGATTTTTAGACCCGCTTTGATGAAAAAGGAAAAATCTGTCAAAAACAGAGATTACTTTGAAAGCAGCCAATAGCCTAGATATTCTCTTCTACTGAATAGGTTAAGACTAGAACAGGTATAAATTGATCAACTGTGCGTCTACAATCAGTTTGGATCTTAGGAATGGATTTTTCCAAGAGTAAGCAATACTGGCCCCTACTCTCAGTAAAGTGTGTGTGTGTGTGTGTGTGTGTGTGTGTGTATGTATGTATGTGAGTGGGGAGACTTAAGAAGCTGGGATTATTGTAATTTCCTCTGAGTCTACATTTAAAATTGATTCTAAATGCTATTAGCTTTTGAGGTGAAGGAAGGAGGAAAGGGAGTAAAAGGTTAATTGCTGAGGGTAGACACATAAAAAAGTAGTTCTTTCACAGGACACTTGAGAGTCAAATTTAAATCCAGATGAAATTTGAAATGTGTTTTTGACCATTTTCCTTCTTGCGTTGAGAACCTTTGTGCGTTATGTCTGGATCTTGCTTTTATAGATGTTTGAAAAAAAATTCCAAGTGCTGATTAGCCTACCAAGGTGTTTGAAGCCTACTTGAGATATCATAAAATTTTGTGTGCTTACACTTATGGAACAAAATCAACTATAATTAAATAAACAAAGGTATAAAATGTTTCTGGTCATATTCAACTTACTTGATCTTTTGGGTAAGGAAATTTTTCATACGACCAGCAAATGTTTTACTCTGTCATAGCTTAAGAAGTGTAATTACAATAAAGCATCTGCTTTTTGCCTGTGGATTTTTTACATTTTTAAGAGGAGAGCACCATAATATTTAATGCAATCATGGTGGTTTCTTTTTCTTTAAATTCTGAAGGACACCATAGCTGCCAATGGATACAATTTCTTTGGGGAGCAGAGATAAGTTTCCACATAGGATTACTGTGCAGTAAAGTCAGAAATCTGAAGCACATGAATTAAATGGTTAAGCAGTGCTTGCGAGCTGTGATATCAGAGGAAATAAGTGCTATTAAGTGAAAACTGAACAACATTGTAGGAGGGGGAAAATTTCCTCATTTTCATCAGCTAATCATCAAAACAGTTTGACACTAGCCAGGGAGAGCCAAAAAATATGGAAACAATTATTGAGTTAAACGAAATATCACAAAATTATATGTTATTTTGCATTTTGGATTTTTAAGGTAAAAGCATTTCATGAAGATTGTATTATGTATTGATCAAATAAAAGAAAAAGGTTAGGCGTGGGTTTAAAGGCAAAAGTAAGAAATGTGATATTTTAGAATACCAGTGGAAAAGTGTAGGGATTATTGTTACTTACACATGCACAGTTCTATTTTAAATCCCACCGTTGATTGCCTGCATTATTAGGTTGGAATAATCACTTCTATGATGGAGTAAAACTGGTTTCACTGATGAGAAAAAGATGCCTTCCAAGTTTGGTTGAAGGGTTGATCAAATGCGTATAGTTAACTTTGTCTTAAACTTAAAAGTGATGGTTATTATCATTAAATCTCAAACTTGTTTTTACTTTTATACGACTACTACACATGCTAACTGCATTAATACTACAATAACAAAATTATGTTTCCTGCTGTTTCAAGAAATCTGAAGTGGCGATGAAAGACATTTCCTACCAGTGATGTCAGTGGTTATTTAATTGCCATTAAGGTGGTAATGAAACTCTTGTCACTTAGCCACGATGAAGTATTCTTGATCAGATTGTATTAGGCAAAATGGCTGCCATCATATTAGATGTTCTTTTTAAAAACTAGACTTTCATTACTCTAATAATGTTAGCAGAGCAAACTGAATTATGTTTGGTGTTAGCTTTTGAATTATTACCCCTAAATAGTATATATATATATTTTTTAGAAAAATTGGTTTACCTTACATTTCCATAGTAAGGGTAATATAAATTTTTTGTAATATTAAGAAAAAACTCACTTTTCAATTTTGAAGTAAATATAATTTGCTCACCCTAAATCTCAAATTTACTCTTTTTTTTTCCCAAATTTACTCTTGACTACTAGTATCATTATCATTATTATTTTTTTCTGAGCACTAGACCTGTACTTAGGTCACACTCATGGGGCATAAAACAAATTAAAATTTTCAAGTTGCTTTTTCTTTTATTTTGAGATGTAAATATAGGGATATATAATGGTCCTGTCTTTTATCACATTAATCTTGGTATTTCCTATTACCTGGGTAGCTGCTCTCTTTATTCCGTAGAAGGCTTCTATATTCTGGGGAATATTGGGAGAGAAAGAAAAGAAATGAAGACCACAAAACAAGAAGAAAGATTATTTTAATTCAGGTATGAAGAAGCAACATTAATATTGGAATAAGAAACATTTCCCCATGATTCAAACCTTAAACAAGGCTATTGATACTGAAGATATTGTGGTAAGTTGAAAAAAAGAAGTCGCAAAATATATCAGATGTGGAATCTGCTTTCTTTACAGTTCAATCAGGGTGGGTTTGATAATGTGACTTATCTTGGTTAACAGAACTTTGGGGAATTGATTCAGGTAGAGGTTTGAGGACTGTGTCCATATTTGAGCATACCCTGCCTTGCTGTTCTCTGCAGTTCTAAAACAGCTGTGTGTTAGGGTGAAATACCATGCGGATTAGACACAAGCTGTCCTAGCTCTGGTGTCCCTAGACCAACTAGCCAGCACTAGTGCCAACACTCAGACACACGAGTGAACCATCATAGGTTATTCAGTGCCAAGTTGGCACAGACCAGACGATCTGCTCAGCCAACATACAGAATCATAAGAAATAAAAATGTTACTTCAGGCATTAAATTTTGGGTAATTTTGTATGCAAGCAAAAACTAGTTGATACAAATTAAAAAATGGAGCATTTTAAATAAAAATGCCGTAATTTTTTTTGTTGCTGCTTTTTAAATTGCTTTTTGGAAAAAGCGCTTTAGTGAAAAATTTAGTTTTAGGTTTCATGAACTCACTGTAGCTTATATGCTGTGCTTCATTGCTCAGTTGTTTCTGATTCTTTGCGACCCTGTGGACTATGGCCGGCCAGGCTCCTTTGTCCATGGGGATTCTGCAGTCAAGAATATTGGAGTGGGTTATTGCCATGCCTCTCCTCCAGGGAATCTTCCCAACCCAGGGATAGAACCCAGGTCTCCCACATTGCAGACAGATTCTTCACCATTTGAGCTATCAGGGAAGTCTGTAACTTAGACAGACCCATTCTATAAAGATTCAATGACTTGAGTCATTCTAGTTGAATACTATACATTTCTCCTGAATTCCTGAATGCTTTAGATAGCTTTGTAAGAATTTGTTGCAATAATCAGTCAAGATATCATCACATAGTCTATTAGTTTTTTCATTTCAATTTTGCTATTATACTTTTATAACATTTTTAAAATGTGCAGTTGAGAACTTTTGGAAACTAGACACATTAGCTTCTGCTAATTTGATGTGACACATCATAAATATAAGTAACAGCACTAACATATTTTTTACATCCCATTGGAATTTTTACCAGATCCTCAAAACTAGCCAAGAAAGACTTTGCTGTATATACTGTCAACAATAATTATATTTCAGGTGTTTGTTTAGAGTATATTCTCCTTTCGTCTACTGGGGGATATCCAGATGATTAAAATTAATTTATATTTGAATATAGGCTCCCTAATTTTTAAAATTGATTAACATAGGTTGCTGACTGAAATGTGAGACTAGGAAAATTCACGAAATTACAATGTTCAGAAATTGTATTTATCTTATTCTAGGGCTTTCTTGCCTATTATTGCAAAATTGGGCGTTTTGGTCAAGTACACAAGATAGTTTCCTTTTGAGTAGATTAATTTGAAAGCTCAAATTTCAGGGATGACCAGAATGACTTCTTTTTTGGTCTCAGATGTTCAGAGTTGCAGTCTGTTCCTTTGGACATAAGCTTTACCAGATGACCCAGATCTTTGTAAACAATTTGCTCTATGATTCTCTTTGTTAGATAATAAGTTTTGAAATTGCCATCTAAAATCTATAATAGTTACCCATCCAGATTAGTAACAACTTTGCATTTTCAAAGACTAAGTATAATTCATGCTAAAAGTCATTATTTGGTAGAAAATTATATGGAATGAGTAGAGAATTCTTTTTTAGGAATGAGAAATAAGAAAATATTAAAATCCTAAGTTTAAAATATGGCTCCAGGTTTTATTGCTAATGATTTCAAGTTAAGTCTGTTAACTGTATATCAAGGCGACTGAGAGGACAAAAAGCCATGTTTGTGAATACAGTGGACTCAAATATAGCAGCTCAAGATATAAGAAAGCAGGTCCACTCAGATCTGGTTTCATGTTAAAGACTTTATTCTGTTGTGACATACTTTTGTCAGTTTTGTAGGAAGCAAGGTTATATTTTCTCAATAGTAGGTTTAGACATTCTGTTCCCTTTCTGCTGAAAATAAGGAACTTTTAAGTTTGTTTTTGGTAGAGGAGGTGAGATTGTGTGTGGTCATTCTTTTAATAGGAAAGAATAAGAATGAATCATTGACCAATGAGTACATCATACAATTCTAGTGCTGATACAATAAATCTCAGATAATTGTATTTTGAAAAAAAAAAAAAAAAAGGTGGACTTTAGGGCTAGGTTATTTGGACTTAATCTGCTGAATTGTGTAGCCTTCAACAAATACTTAACTTCAGTATAACGTGTTTTGAAATCCTTAGATAAAAGTGTTTGTGTCTAAAATAGAGTATCAAATTAGATTCTCATTGTGTACAATACTCAGCAGAAATTTTGAGAACTTTACATAGAATGAGAATTTGGTATAATAGTGTTGCTATGGTTTTGGGAACTAAGTGTGCATGTTCAGAATTTATGGTCCTTAACATTGCAGCAGCTCTGGATGATTGGAAAACATTCAGTTTTGTGTGGATGTTTTGAGTGCTGAAGACACTAGGTAAACACAGAGAGAGATGAACAAGACTTCTTAGTAGTCTGGCAATTAAAAAAAGAATCATTTATGTGGTGATTTATCAGCTTGGATCCCCAGTGAGGGATTCAGAGGTAGTTACATGAGTGAAACTGGCATTTGAAATGTTTCCTTTCATGGACATCATGATTTGGACATGTTTGATTCTTGGAGAAGTGCCAGGGGATGACACTGAGGTGGCACTGTGCCTCACAGTATTAGACACATGTTAGTCTGGATGCCTGAAGTTGGATGCCAAGGTGCCTGAGGATTTCATGTAACCCTTTGGAAGCAGGGTGGTTCTTTAGAGGTGTAAAATCTGTTTTTTGTTTTTGCCTATTGCAAATCGTATATCTCTTACATTCATAAATCATGGTGTGATGATAAGATAGCATGATATGAGGTTGATGTTAGATTGGGCATTCAAATAGACCTGTCATCAGAAATGTAAAAGTGATAATCCTGACACCTAGGCCTGACACTGTACTGCTCACGGGATTAGCCCAGTGGTGGTTCTGGAAGGCAGGATGTGATCTCATTCCAGTCACATGGAGGAAGCTTAGTGAAAGAAACTGAAAACATTTGTGGGTTCTTTGAATCATTCAGATCTTTACTGTGCACCTACTTTGCTACAGGCACTATGCCTGGTTTAGGGATATGATGGTTCTGTAGAACGATGCTTAATGATACTGCTGCTATAGTAAGTAGCTACTCTTCTAAATAATTGTTGTTTTTAATAAGTGCATTTAATGTGAAATGTAAACAGTCTGTATGTTGTGCTTCACTGTACAATGACATGCTTCTACAAATATTGCAATCTGAAGTGGGCCTAAAAATCCTTCTGGGATCAACTTATTTGATTTGTTCAGTAAGTGTTTACTCAATCAGCCTTTATTTTGAATCATTTTTAAGTGCTCGGCACTTTCCCACTGAGTTCAAATTGAATTTATCCTCAGATTAGTATCTATAACTGCAATGAGACTGCTCCTGAAACTTGTGACCAGCCTGAAGTGTTTGATTTTACTTGTTCCTGGTGGCTCATCAACATGTCTGTCTTCCTTGGTATTCTGGTTGCTCATTTGATGCTATGTGTTGTTCATTATTTTCCCATATTCTGTCCAACTGAGTCATCTTGTTGTAGACAATAAATTTATTAATCCAACATTTATTGTGCACCTAAAATGCTTTTCCCTGGGGAAACCCAGTGTCTGTCTACCTTCTGGGTGCCTGCAGTCAAGAGAGGGAGCAGAAAGTAAACATTTGTAATACAGGATGATAAATGATACAATAGATATAAACATGGGATTTTGGGGAAACACAAAGATGGATCACTTAACTCAGACAAGGTTTATCAGGATAGGATAAAACTCACTTGTATTACTTATTATTACTGTGTAACCCAATAAATGGCTTAAGAAAATAATAAGCATTTTTTCGATCTCACAGTTTCTCTGGGACAGGAATTTGGGTGCATTTGGCAAAGCGGTTCTAGTTGAGGTATCTCAAATGAGGAGGTATTGAGATATTAGCCTAGGCTGCTGTCATTTAAAGGCTGAACCGGAGGTGGAGGATCTGTTTTTGAAATTCATTCACGTAGCTTTTGAGTCTGAATTGTTTGTTAGTGGAGACCTCAATTCCTTTCTATGGAGGCTTTATCAGGACTCCTTGTATGTTTTCATGACATGGATACTGGTTTCCTTTAGTGTTAGTCATCCAAGAGAGACCAAGGCAGAAACCCTACTGTTCTTTATGATCTAGTCTTGGGAACATCCAACTCGCACTTCTGTAGTGTTCTGTTGGTATCAACAGGCTGGCCTGGTAAAGTGAAGGAGGGGATGGCCCACAGTGTGAATACTGGGAGGTGAGGATCATTGGGGCCATTTTAGAGCAGGCTGCCACACCAGTCTTTGGCAATGCTTAGGGTCTCTAATTTGATGCTAGTCCCTGGAGCATTAACTGACTTGGGTCTTGACAACCACTGTTGGTATTGTGAGTCTTTGATTTTTCATATGTTATACAGATTTCTGTTACTACTACTCTTCTTTGAATCATGTGGAATAACAACAAGATGTTACCAAAATAGTGGATACAGATGCTTCTTCACTCAGTGCTACTGATATATTAATTCTAGTGGTGGCACTGACAGTTAATAGGTTTCAGACAATATCACAGAAAAAAGTATTTGCTGCTAAACCTGAGAATTATGAAGTAATTGTTCTAATAGTGTTGCTGAGATACCGTGTAGCTCCATGTGGAACTTTCTTTCCCTGGAGGTCTGACAATTAGCTGTTTGCATGTTCTGGCCCATATTGTGTGTAGCAGCTGTAATGTGAGTTTCAAGTTTATCATGCAGTGGTCTGTTTACTACTCAATAATGTAAGCGTCCTCCAGATCCTGTCTCAGAAAAGTGGTGAAGCCAGTAAATATTTGGGACTTGAAGCCTGAAACCTTTCTTTTGTTAAATAGGGAATGTGGATGTTGATGATTAAAAGTTGATGCTCATTATATTTATTACATAGAAGTGTTTTGCTAATACTATTTCCAGTTTTTTGGTTGTATCAAAACATGGTTTAGGAACTTGGCTGGTGGTCCAATAGTTAAAGTTCCATGCTCTCAATGCAGGCGGCCGCAGTTGGATCCCTATTCAGGGAACTAGATCCCACACGCCGCAATGAAGATCAAAAATCTTGTGTGCTGCAACTAAGACCTGGTGCAGCCAAATAATTTTTTTTTTTTTTTAAAAAACATGGTTTAGAAAGGAGCTTCAACCATTCTAATTAGTTCAAAAAGCCACCCTATATAAATTTACCATCTAAGTACAGTGTGCTTCTACTATAAATTTTACTTCAAGATTCTGGATTCAGTCTTTTAAGTCCCTTATACATAGAAATTAGGGCTGCTGCCATTCCAGACCATCACTTGCCTGCCTGTGTTAACATAGTTCCACGTTAACATAGCTCACACTTTGCAGCTTGTTGAACTTTGGCATTTTCATTTATCCATGTAGGATCTGGCCCCTTTCTCCCAATTTGTCATTATGGGTGAGCTTTTGATTGTGATTATAAAACATTTTCTGCCTGTGTCTTGATTGTAGCAAAAATTGGTTATTAGCCTTCTCATTTAAAGCAGACTTCCTGCTTTACAACCACTCTGATGTGCTGAGAGAGCCCACAGTTTTTGTACTAAGGCTTGTTAGAGCTAATGCACTTACTATAGTGTTTTCCATAGTTTGACACCTGACGAAAGCAGAACTGCATTCATGAACAAAGGTCCAAGATACAGAGATTGCTGAGTTTGTATATTCTATCTTCTTCATATAACTTATCTTCCCTTAGTCTCTGTAGGAACCCCATCACTTATAGCCTCTTTGAGTATAGTCATAGTGATTTGTCGTTTATCCTGTTTTTAATATAGGCACTGAGACATATGTTCATCAACTTAAATTTGTTGTATAGTTTGGACACACATTCAGTTTCATCTCATAGTCCTCCCAATATCATTTTCTCTTCATTTTTACCTTTATAAGACCATACTCACTCTTCTTGGGGATATTCCTTTTTCTGTATTTCATTTCTCTTGACTGCTGTCATATTTGTTAGACTTCTGTCTTAGTTTTGAGAAAAAAGTTGGGCAGGGAAAACTGGTGTGTCCTTTCAGTACTGGAGATCTGAAGACCCTGGGGAGCTGGGAACTCTGAATGAGAAAGAATAGGCTATTAAGAAATTCAAAAAGCTTTAGGAAAGTTTGGAGACTTTGATATAGAATTACACCCATAAAATTCTTTAGCTCTTTCACACCCTTATGGTATGTATGCTCTCTTTTCCAGTTCCTCTGAATTGCCAGCATGTCTCCTCCTTTTACTTCTTACTGATACATATTTTCCCATGGACTCTGGGAGATTCCTCAATCTAGAAGCAGTCTGACCCTATTACCTATTTCCCTCAGTCTATGTATCTGCCTTGCAGTATAAGTGAGGCCAGACTCTTTAATAGATCAGTTACTTAGCTCCCCTGGCCACCTCCAGGTTCCTTCCTCTGATATAACAGAGAGGAGAACCACTGGGACTATCTTACACAAATGAAACTCTGTTTATCACTTGGCTATTCACTTGTAGGTAGCTCTGGGGCTCTTTCAGATGCTCCTGAATAACCTAGCTAAGTTCCTAATTTACCTATTGAATGTTGGTCAAGTAATATTTCATGACGGGAGTCTCTAACCCTTTCTTTGCCCCCAGCAGTGTCCCTTTAAGCATTATCTATTTTTATAGTCAACTTATCTTTAGGTATTATTGAGATTTCTAGTACATGACTTTTACTTTTTCATTCCTATATCTTATTTTCTTAATGCAAGGGGAAAATATCTTGAAATGATAAGATTTGGAATCTCTGTAAGTTCCTGTTTCTTTTTAGTTACATTTTTAAACTAAACTACCCTGCCTCTGGTCTGAAGTCAGAAAACTAGAGCCACTAGCTCAGATTTCATGAGTCCCATAAGGTCCAATTCTGTCATCACTCCAACCCCTGGCAGTAATTTTGTCAGAGAAAATTGTGATGAGCAGAGGTTCACACCCTCATATTTACCACTTTTGCATGCATTGGTATTAATGCCTTTTTCCTGTTTTAGAGGAAAGGGAAAGTGGAGTGTAGACCATGTGTTTTGACACCATGCAGACAAAATTTGAAACAAGACTGTGAAACTTCCTAGCTGAGGAACAGTGGTTGAGTTATTTATCATCTAAAAAGTGTCCTCGTGCAAATTGAGGATAAGAGCCGTTGGATGGGTTTGCTTAAATAAAGTAATGCATTTATATGCCTAAGAAAGTGCTTGGAATCCAGCAGACTATCAATAATTATCAGCTTCGTTCCTTGCTCTTTACCTCTTCCCAACTGAGACTGCTGCATTCTTTTGGGATCTTATTCCAACAATCCTAGATTCTAGGATCCAACCCTTCAACTGTATTCTCTTTCATAGTAGAAATTTCTGTTTCTACCCTGATTTTTCATTTAGCTCTTGCTCCAGTTCCCTTTTCTTTATATCCTAGTTTATTGAAAAGTTTATCTAAACCATCAAGTCCAATTTATTATGGATCAGTGATTGTTTGACTTACACCTTCATCTGACTATTGAAATTGCTAACACCAAGGTTTCTAGTACCTGCCGAATAGACAAATGGATAATTTTCAGTCCTTGCCTTCCTTGATCTATTAATATTTATAGTGTATTATAACACTTAACCCATTCTTTAAAGTTGTTCCCTATTTTAGATTCTTTTGTGCCTGAGTACTGCCATATTCTCCTTAAAAACTTTATTCTGCTGTCCTTTACTTTACATTGGTATGCCAGTCTCCTCTCTTTTCTTCCCTTTCTCTGTGCCTTGCACTCTTGCTCTCTCCCCTTTCTCTTTAATTCACTTCTCCCTGGGTGTTTTCTTTCTATCCCCAAAATGCAGAATACCAGCTGGATGTGGAATATTCACTGAGAGACAAAAAGATAAAACAGGCCATGATTGCATAAAATTGCACAGACGAATCTCAAAAACATTGTTTTGAAGGGAAGAAGCCAAAAATACAAAAGACTAAATACTATATGCTTGCCTTTTCATAAATTTCATGGATGGTCAGAATTAATTTATGCTATTAGAAATCAGAACAGTGTTTGCCTGTTGCGGGCCTGGGGATTGACTAGAATGGTTCCTTGCAAACTTTCTGGGGTTGATGGACATGTTTTATATTTTGACTGGAGTGTTTGTTCCATTTTTCAAAATTTATTGAACTGTGTACTTGAGATCCGGGCATGTCATTGTATGTGATATTAGGTTGGTGCAAAAGTTATTTTTTGGTGGTTTTTGCGTTGTTGAAATTTGCCTTTTGATACTGGAATACATTCTTAAATAAAGGTAGTTATGTTATACATCATTTTAATGTGCATTTCTCACTTTATTATTTTTTTACTGATAACTTATTACTTGCTGTTTATTTTATAGTTATTTTAGACTACAGAAATGATGTTAGACAAAAAGTAAATTCCCAAGCCATTTTCTTATTCCAATTCAAAATGGATTGTAAAGCAGCAGAGACAACTCACAACATCAACAATGCGCTTGGCCCAGGAACTAACAAATGCACAATGCAGTGGTAGTTCAAGAAGTTTTGCAGAAGAGACAAGAGCCTTGAAGATGAGGAGCATAGTAGCCAGCCATCAAAAGTTGACAGTGACCATTTGAGAGCCATCATTGAAGCTGATGCTCTTAAAGCTACACGAGAAATTGCAGAAGAACTCATATTGATCATTCTATGGTCATTTGGTATTTGAAGCAAATTGGCAAGGTGAAAAAGCTCGATAAGTGGATGCTTCTTGAGTTGACTGAAAATCAAAAAGATTGTCTTTTTGAAGGGTCATCGTCTCTCATTCTGTGCAACAATAGTGAACCATTTCTTGATCAGATTGTGATGTGTGACTAAAGGTGGATTTTATATGACAACCGGTGATGACCAGCTCAGTGGTTGGACTTAGCAGAAGCTTCAGAGCACTTCCCCAAAGCCAAACTTGCACCAAAAAAAGGTCATGGTCACTGTTTGGTGGTCTGCTGCTGTCCTGATTTACTACAGCTTTCTGAATATCAGCAAAACCATCACATCTGAGAAGGGTGCTCTGCACATCTGTGAGATGCACCAAAAACCGCAATGCCTACAGCTGGTGTTGGTCAACAGAATGGGCTCAATTCTTCTCCATGACACTGCTGACTGCATGTCTCACAACCAGCAGTTTAAAGTTGAATGAATTGGGCTACACAGTTTTGCCTCATCCGTTCATTTGACCTCTTGTCAACCAACTACCACTTCTTCAAGCATCTTGACAACTTTTTGCAGGGAAAATTCTTCCACAACCAAGAGGATACAGAAAATGCTTTACAAGAGTTCATCAAATCCCGAAACACGGATTTTTACACTATAAGAATAAACTTACTTCTTTTTGGCAAAAGTGTGTTGATTGTAATGATCCCTATTTTGATGAATGAAGATGTATTTGAACCTAGTTATAATGATTTGAAACTGCAATTACGTTGGCACCAACCTAATATTTACTTCAAAAAGGAAAGAAAATTGAGAGATGTAGAGATGATTGTGGGCTTCCCAGGTGGCACTATTGGTAAAGAACCCTCCTGTCAATGTAGGAGACATAAGAGATGCGGGTTCGAACCTGGAGTCAGAAAGACCCCCTGGAAGAGGGCACAGCAACCCACTGCAGTATTCTTGGTAGAGAATCCTATGGAAGAGGCACCTGGTACAGAGGCTTCAGTACATAGGGTCACCAAGAGGCAGACATGACTGAAGCAGCTTGGCATGCAGAGAGATGGTCGTAGAAAGCAAAAGTTATCCCCTCTGCTCAGTATTCTTCCCCATCTCCCATCGGAGTTTCAAAGTGTTCTATATTAAGCAAAATTGGTCTGCTTCATTAGAGAGTGCTTTTGACTAGGACATAGATTTTATAGTTTAGGGGGTTGTCCTAGAACTGAATAAGTATGAAGGAAAGACATCTCCATATGCTGGTCCTAAGTTGAGACTGACAGTCAAAATGTCAGATATTTAGTTGGGTGAAGGGAAAAATATTTACCTTTTTTATACAGTACCTTTTTTATACAGTATAAACACTGAATTAATGGAACTGTGCTCTTGAAGTACTTGGTTTTTATGTTTCAGATCTGTTCAGCTTGCTAGGGGTAGAGAGAGGATTGGAAAGGGAAATATGTTGCCAAATTCCGTATGTGCACAATTATTTGAGGAAATTATGGTAAAAATGCACTGAAGGCTAAGTACATTTACTGACATCTGTTGTTATGATGCCAGGAGCTCTGATCTAAACCAGGAAATGTAAATGCAGCCCTACTCAAGTGGGACATATTCATTTGCCTGTTTAAGTAATCAAAACATAAAATATAATTTCTAAAACTCAAGATACCTTAAAATATATGCATTGATTTAGTGTACTGAGTTCAAGACTGAGGTAATGGGGCAAAGCATCCCTACTGGCTCTGATTGACTCACAGATCTCCAAGTGGTCTGCCATACTGTGTAGATCTATTATATTTTTTTCTGGAGAGAGGAGTCTTTGATTGGTAACATCTTCCCTTATGCTCAGAAACAGTATGTAGTTATGTATGATGACTTGTATCTTTTAAAGAGGTCATACTGTATATGTTGATTGTGAAAGTTCAGCATCTTTGTGTTTCCTGATAAAAGATGTTTCATTCTCTTTATATTTCAGAGTCACTTGGCTCTTACTCTTGGTTATTTCGTTCGTTAGAATAAACTGGAACCAGTTTTTTTTTTTTTTTTTTTCCCCTGTCAAGGTACCATAAAGATAGTTCTGGGAAAGCAAGAAGAAAAGAAAGAGTTTTCTGTTTTTTTTTCTATTATTTTTTCCATTTATTCTAGTTGTCTTATTGAAAGATTTGTATCTAGGTTGAATTTTCTTCCTTGTTATGCTGTTTTTGTCTCATCATAGTATTTCCTCGCTTTAATTAAGGCAGCATGTTTTGTTGCCATAGAAATGAATTCAAAGTCACAGATTTGGCATACTGGTTCTGTTTCTTTATCAGGAAAGGTGTATGTGCTGAGAAGCAAATAAACCTTCGATTAAGCACAACCCCACATGGCAGTCTCTAAAACCAGGAAGGCTAAATATGATAGATACAGAGCCCTCAATTAAATGTTTTATTTTTGTTTTTTTAAACTTTTATTTTTATATTGCAGTGTAGGTGATTAATGTTGTATTAGCTTCAGGTGTACAGCGAAGTAGTTCAGTTATACATATACCTGTTTATTTTTTTTTAATTTTTTTCCTATTTAGATTGTTACATAATATTGAGCAGTGTTCTTTGTGCTATACAGTAGGTCCTTATTGGTTGTACATTTTAGATATAGCAGTATGTGCATGTCAATTCCATACACCCAATCTATCCCTCCCCACACCCTTCCCCCTGGTAACCATAAATTCATTTTCTAAGTCTATGAGTATGTTTCTGTTTTATAAATAAGTTCCTATGTATCATGTTTTTTAGATTCCACATATAAGTGATATAAGATATTTGTCTTTCTGTCTCTGACTTACTTCATTGAGTATGACAGTCTCTAAGTCCACTGTTTACAATAGCCAAGTAGGTTATTGTAACTACTTTGGGAGTAACCTAAATGTCCATTGACAGATAAATGGATAAAGATGTGATATATATATACAATGGACAATATTACTCAGCCATTAAAAAGAGTGAAATAATGCCATGTATAGCTAACAGAAGTAGAAGATATTAAGAAGAGGTGGCAAGAATACACAGAAGAACTATACAAAAAAGATCTTCATGACCCAGATAATCATAATGGTGTGATCACTCACCTAGAGCCAGACGTCCTGGAATGTGAAGTCAAGTGGGCCTTAGGAAGCATCACTACAAACAAAGCTAGTAGAGGTGATGGAATTCCAGTTGAGCTATTTCAAATCCTGAAAGATGATGCTGTGAAAGTGCTGCATTCAATATGCCCGCAAATTTGTAAAACTCAGCAGTGGCCACAGGACTGGAAAAGATCAGTTTTCATTACAATCCCTAAGAAAGGCAATCCCAAAGAATGCTCAAACTACCGCACAATTGCACTCATCTCACATGCTAGTAAAGTAATGCTCAGAATTCTTCAAGCCAGGCTTCAACAATACGTGAACCATGAACTTCCAAATGTTCAAACTGGTTTTAGAAAAGGCAGAGGAACCAGAGGTCAAATTGCCAACATCCGCTGGATCATCAGAAAAGCGAGAGAGTTCCGGAAAAACATCAATTTCTCCTTTATCGACTATGCCAAAGCCTTTGACTGTGTGGATCACAATACACTGTGGGAAATTCTTTAAGAGATGGGAATACCAGACCACCTGACCTGCCTCTTGAGAACTCTGTATGCAGGTCAGGAAGAAACAGTTAGAACTGGACATGGAACAACAGAGTGGTTCCAGATAGGAGAAGGAGTACGTCAAGTCTGTATATTGTCATCCTGCCTATTTAACTTATATGCAGAGTACATCATGAGAAGCACTGGACTGGATGAAGCCCAAGCTGGAATCCAGACTGCCAGGAGAAATATCAATAACCTCAGATATGCTGATGACACCACCCTTACGGCAGAAAGTGAAGAAGAACTAAAGAGCCTCTTGATGAAAGTGAAAGAGGAGAGTGAAGAAGTTGGCTTAAAACTCAACATTCAAAAAACTAAGATCATGGCATCTGGTCCCATCACTTCATGGCAAATAGATGGGGAAATGGTGACAGACTTTATTTTTTTGGGCTCCCAAATCACTACAGTTGGTGATTGCAGCCATGAAATTAAAAGACACTTACTCCTTGGATGAGAATTTATGACCAACCAAGACAGCATATTAAAAAGCAGAGACATTACTTTGCCAACAAAAGTCCGTCTAGTCAAGGCTATGGTTTTTCCAGTAGTCATGCATGGATGTGAGCGTTGGACTATAAAGAAAGCTGAGTGCTGAAGAGTTGATGCTTTTGAACTGTGGTGTTGGAGAAAACTCTTGAGAGTCCCTTGGACTGCAAAGAGATCCATCCAGTCCATCCTAAAGGAGATCAGTCCTGGGTGTTCATTGGAAGGACTGATGCTGAAGCTGAAACTCCAATACTTTGGCCACCTGATGCAAAGAACTGACTCATTGGAAAAGACCCTGATGCTGGGAAGGATTAAAGGTGGGAGAAGAAGGGGACGACAGAGGATGAGATTGGTTGGATGGCATCATTGACTCAATGGACATGAGTTTGAATAAACTCTGGCAGTTGGTGATGGACAGGGAGGCCTGGTGTGCTGCAGTCCCTGGTGTCGCAGAAAGTCGGACACGACTGAATGACTGAACTGTACTGAACTGAACAGCAGCATGGATGGACCCAGGGTGGACATTTTAAATAGCTCATTTATGCCACGGTAAACCTTTGTACCATGTGTAGTTTCTTCTGTAATGACTAATATCACATAAGTCAATTAATATTAGGACTTTTAGTTGTTACTGATTAGATTTATAAAGTCAGTTTTGTTCCACATAACACATCAGTTAACATATTTAGTGGTGACTTCCAAATACAGGCCATGTGACTCTTACTCTCCATAATCTGCCATGACCATAGATGTGTGTACATGAAAATTGATGTTTCATATACAGTTGTTGAGATGGATATCTTTTGTGTATTTTCTCTTGGTATCTTTCTCTCCATGCATATGAACATACATATTTTTTGTATATATGTTTCAGTGTGACCTGAAAAAATAGATTGCATAACATCCTCAGTATTTTATTGCCTCCTCTCTTCCTCCCGTCTCCCTCTCTCCTCTCTTGCTCTCTCTCTGTCACTTTTCTCCCCAACCCAGCCCCTTCCATGCATCTTTCTGGAAGAAATTTAGTGAGTAAATAGGAAGAATTGATGTGATTATCACCACCTTTTGGCTCAATGAGCTTTTGGCTTTGTCCTTCAACATTGCTGTTCTGGACTTTTACAGAGTTGGTGCTGTGCATGCAGATGGGCACTTGGCTAGCAGAATATATACATTTTTTGCTTTATTTCACATATCTTTGTATGCACATTGCACACAGAGACATGGTTCACAGTTCCCTGTCATAGGAAATGTCATGCAACATATTAATCATAAACATCCTAAAAATTGGATCTGATCTTTTTAATATCCTATTTGCTGTTGCAATGGAAATATTTCCTAATAAAAGTATCTGAGTCTGCCAAACCAACGTAGTGTTCTCCAGTGTAACATACAGCTTTCCAAGTACTCTACAATTTTATGATACTCATGTCATGTCGCCAAACTTGGCCACCAAGCTTGCTCCAAAATGTTGAACTCTTAGCAAAAATGCTTTTATAATAACTCTTATTCCCTTGTCCAGACTAGCTCTTAAATCTGTGAAAGCCTCCAAATTCATTATAAATTTTATTGCTTCTCCTTGAGTACTCTACTACAGAAGTATCCATTTGAAATCTCCTCATCTTTTTAGTCATTTTGTTTTGATTCATTGTCTTTTGTTTATTTTGTTCTATGTAAATCAGTTTGAGGCAAAGGGAAGGACACAAATAAGGATTTATATTTAAAGTCTTCTTTCATACCACTGTTTGTATTTTCTTAGGGTAGTGTGAGTCAGTGTTTATGGGAATGGCATGTTTTTGTTTTCTTCAGTGAATTTTTTGGTCATGCATGTGTAAGACATTGATTTGCAATACTGATGCTCATTAGTTCTTTGTTTTTAATGCTCTGAATTGTAATTTAGATATAATTTTCTCCAGCTTGTTATGGATACAGTTGTCAGTTAAAGCAACCAGTAACTCACAGCATGCCTGGAAGCAGAATGGTAGTGTTTGTAGGGAAGAAATGTGGGAGTTTCTTAGTGTCTTGCCGACTGAGGTGAGAGAAAAATTAAAGAATGGAGAGAATGTGAAAGAGGAAAACTTTTTTTGTTAGAATTAAAGTTTTATCACTTTTATTCATTACTGAAGGATGGACATAGTATATATAAAAATGTGTTCTTTGCCCACTTAAACAATAGAAGTGCTATTCTGCTTCTAGTGCAGAACTGAGAATTCTGACCATTAGGATCCATCTTATCTTAGAAAGGATATACTCTTGGGAGAGACTAAGGACAATTATTTTGGTCTCAGACCACTTTGGAATAGATAATTCTTTATGAGAATAGATATTTGCTACATTTGATTTGATTTATTGTGTCTCCATGAGAATGGATATTTGCTGCATTTACTTGCACTTATTCACTGGACTAGTTCAAGGATAAGAAGTTGATGAAAAAGTGAGAGACACAGAGGGTTGGCTCATGCAAGTGTGATAGTCTGTAGCTGGGGGTTGACCAAAGTACTAGCAACTATTGGAGTCACCAAAGATGAGGAACATAGGTAGGGAATAATGACAAACTGCCTCATTCATGATTTTGTCTCAGGCTGTTTATTCATTAAATTTTACACATGCTCAGACACACACACAATAGGATTTGTGCATTTGTCAATGACAGACAGTGTAGTGCCGAGTTTTTCTGACATCATTTTTTAAGGAGTAGAGATATATTGCTAACATCAGTAATTGATGTAAACTTCTCTTGAAGTTAACTGTATTTTTGATCTTTATTTATTGTTTACTACTTACAAAGTAAAAATTTCTCTTATTTATCCCCAAATTACTTATTTCTGTGCCAAAGGAACACTTTTTAGTTCTCACATTCAACATAGTCTACATTCAACCTTGCTATGCTTGTTTATAATATTACCAAATTGGTAAAGTATCAATATTGTACTTGACAACTGTGGCAACAACAAAAAAAAAAGCCATGTAATCCCCAGATTTGAGAGATTGCAGTTACATTTAGGGAGACAGCATCTAGGAATAAAATGCTAGCAAGGCATTGTGTACTGAGAATAAATCAGAATTGCTGTTAATAAATTCAGAAAGGGAGAAATCATGGTGGATTAGGTATAAAAGTAAGGAGTCATGGGAAAGTCAGTCCTGGATTTGCCTAAAATGTGTTCCTGACAGTGTCAGAAATAAATGTTTTCATCTCAGCATAGCATTGTATAGTAACTCTTCTCAAGATGCAGTTGAGTTATATACTCCTTCCTCTTGCTTAGATAACTTCCTTCATTCTAAGAACACATTTAACTCAAATCTCTCTTCATATTTTATCTTTTTGGACTGGAATTCAATTTCTAAATATCTAGAAACTATAGCCTCTTAGTCTCTTTAGTCATGTCAGTTACCTTTAGTTGGACTTTCTCCCCATTGCTGTTTCTTGAAGTAGGGTGTCAACAGAAGTGCACAGTGACTACTATGTGTTTTTTTGTAAGGGGGAGCATGATGTGTTCTATTTTATTTCGGGTGCTCCTATATGACTATATCTGAAATTTTGATGTCCTTTTTTTATAAAGAGAAATAGTGAGTTTGTTTTCAGGTTCTTTCCTGGGACTAAAAATTTTGTCTTAGAGTGTGCCATCTTATAGATGCAGTTTGTATGTGGTTTCTTATTTTTCTAAGTTTCAAAATAGTCCAGTGTCATCTACAATCTTAGAGATTCCTTTGTGCACAGTCTTTTGAGATTATTTTTAAAGTAAGACCAATTTGAAGATTTATTATTGCGGACCCTGTTATTTATGCTTTCTTCTATGCAAAGAAATACTCTTGTCTTTAGTGAAAGCAAGAAAGGTAACCCTTTGTCTTCTTGTTAACTTGTCTGTAAGCCAGTTTCCTATCCATGACAAATCAGTCCTCCCCACCACCTTTCACTCAAAATTAATTTAAAAAGCATCTTTTTTGATGCTTTGTCAAAGGCATCTTTGAAAAAATCAGCATTGGATGTAGTACATTGTAATATAATAATAAAGTTAAGATAAATATGAGTAGTACTTAAGCTGGTCTAGAGAGAAATCTTTCAGAAGTTTTTAAGCTATGAGATCCCTTTCATTGGAATAACAGCTTGGATAAAGCCAAATAAATCAGTATTCTATCCTGATAATCTATAAAAGTTGACTGATCAAGGCAACTATACTCCATACTTGAATTTGGAAAAAGTAGAAGAAAGGAATTCTGAAAAGGAAAAAAGTAAGGTAATAAAGTTGAAAAACTCTCAGAGACACATGGAAAAATGGTGTTGAATATTACACGCTTATACCTAAGATAGGACTGAAGATACCGTGAAAGAGAAGTAGAATTTATAATTATGTGGTATTTAGTCTGCTATCTCAAAAATAATATTTTTCTTTATCCCTGTTGATTATTTAGCCTATTAATTTGAGGCATGTAACAGTGGGTCTGGTTTTTAGAAGGATTAGGTTGATAGTGGAAAATTCAAGTCATAATGTGAACATATTCTGAATGAAACCTTTTCTCATCCCCTGTGCAAAAAGGCCATAAGAAAATGAAGATTAAATAAATAGGACTGAACACTGGAGAGTGAGGTACTGCCAAACTTGTTAAAAAATCTGTCTGTAATTGTTATTTCTACATGCTTACCCCATATTCATTCTACAGAATTGGTGGCTCTGTATTCACTGCTTTAAAAGAGCTCTTGCTGTGGTTAATGATGAATTCTTAATTTTTAAACCTTATGTGTCTCTTCTCATTCTCATCCTACTTGCTCTCTCTATAACCTGTGTTGATCTAGTCCAACTAGGCCTGAGGGCACATAGATGTGAGGTTAGAATAATGTCAAAGTACAGTCACAAATTAATATTCTGACTACTCTTATGGAACCCAAGAGCATCTAAAATTTCATCAAAGTCATTCTGGGAACATTAAAAAAATTATTTATTTATTTTACTTTACAACATTGTATTGGTTTTGCCATACATTGACGTGAATCTGCCATGGGTGTACCTGTGTTCCCCATCCTGAGCCCCCCTCCCAACTCCCTCCCCATCCCATCCCTCTGGGTCATCCCAGTGAACCAGCCCCGAGGATCCTGTATCATGCATTGAACCTGGACTGGTGATTCGTTTCACATATGATAATTTACATGTTTCAATGCCCTTCTTCCATATCATCCTACCCTTGCCCTCTCCCACAGAGTCCAAAAGACTCTTCAATACATCTGTGTCTCTCTTGCTGTCTCACATACAGGGTTATCATTACCATCTTTCTAAATTCCATATATATGCATTAGTATACTCTATTGGTGTTTTTCTTTCTGTCTTACTTCACTCTGTATAATAGGCTCCAGTTTCACTACCTCATTAGAACTGTTTCAAATGTATTCTTTTTAATGGCTGAGTAATATTCCATTGTGTATATGTACCACAGCTTTCTTATCCATTTGTCTGCTGATGGGCATTTAGGTTGCTTCCATGTCCTGGCAATTATAAACACTGTTGCGATGAACATTGGAGTACACGTGTCTCTTTCAATTCTGATTTCCTCAGTGTGTATGCTCAGCAGTGGGATTGCTGGGTCATATGGTAGTTCGAATAGCCAAAGCAATCTTTTTTTTTTTTTCCAAAGCAATCTTGAGAAAGAAGAATGGAATTGGAGGAATCAACCTGCCCGACTTCAGTCTCTACTACAAAGCCACAGTCATCAAGACTGTGTGGTACTGGCACAAAGACAGAAATATAGATCAATGGAACAAAATAGAAAGCCCAGAGATATATCCATGCACCTATGGACACCTTATCTTTGACAAAGGAGGCAAGAATATACAGTGGAGAAAAGATAATCTCTTTAATCTTTGACAAAGGAGGCAAGGATATACAATGGAGAAAAGACAATCTCTTTAACAAGTGGTGCTGGGAAAACTGGTCAACCACTTGTAAAAGAATGAAACTAGAACACTTTCTAACACCATACACAAAAATAAACTCAAAATGGATTAAAGATCTAAATGTAAGACCAGAAACTATAAAACTCCTAGAGGAAAACATAGGCAAAACACTCTCTGACATAAATCACAGCAGGATCCTCTATAACCCACCTCCCAGAATATTGGAAATAAAAGCAAAAATAAACAAATGGGACCTAATTAAAATTAAAAGCTTCTGCACAACAAAGGAAACTATAAGCAAAGTGAATAGACAGCCTTCAGAATGGGAGAAAATGATAGCAAATAAAGAAACAGACAAAGGATTAATCTCAAAAATACACAAGCAACTCCTGAAGCTCAATTCCAGAAAAATAAAGGACCCAATCAAAAAGTGGGCCAAAGATCTAAACAGACATTTCTCCAAAGACAACATACAGATGGCTAACAAACACGTGAAAAGATGCTCAACATTACTCATTATCAGAGACATGCAAATCAAAACCACAATGAGGTACCATTACACACCAGTCAGAATGGCTGCTATCCAAAAGTCTACAAGCAATAAATGCTGGAGAGGGTGTGGAGAAAAGGGAACCCTCTTACACTGTTGGTGGCAATGCAAACTAGTACAGCCACTATGGAGAACAGTGTGGAGAGTCCTATGCACTCTTGAAACAATTCTTTACTACCTGAGATATCTGCTGGTTTCTTCTTTTATGCTACAGTTCAGAAACAGGCAGTTAAATCACAGGTGTTGGAGAAGGATATAAGCACCTTGCCTCCTGACCAAGAGGACACTGCATCAGCCTGCTGTTTCCCAATGTCCAGTATTATTGACGCTGTGGTAACATGATCCTGGCAACTGTTACTGCCGGAACACTTACTGTTTTTTTATGGTACCTGTGTAAGTTGCTGATACCAGTACTATTTAATTATTTAAACTTTCAAGTATGTGTAAAAGTTATCATGAAACAGTGCAAAAATCTTTGAAGACTGAATCTGAGAACAATCCTAAATTGTTACACATGAAAAAAACAGCTTTGTTGAGATAAAATCCACATACCACACATTTCAACTGTTTAAAATGTACTGTTCAGTTTTTTTTAACTATATTCACAGAGTTGTATAACTATTACCATAATTGATTTTAGGTAATTTCAACACCCCCCAATGGAATCCTGTACCTATTAGCCATCACTGCCCGTTTCTCCTCAACTCCCAGTCTTAGGCAAGATTTGCTTGTTTTGGACATTTTGTATAAATGGAGTCACATAATGTGTGTTTTTTTGTGATTAACTTTTTTTCACTTAGGATAATGTTTCAAGATTCATCTGTGTTGTAGTGTTTGTCAGTATTTCATCCCTTTTTAAATTGTTGAGTAATATTCCATTGTGTGGATGTACCACATCTCATTTTTTTTATTCATAAGTTGCTGAACACTTTGGTTGCTTTCATTTTTTTGTTATTATGAATAATGTTAATAGAAACGTTTATGTATAAGTTTTTGTATGGATATGTTTGAAATCCCCTTGGTAATATACCTACGAATAGAACTGCTGAGTCATATGGTAGCTCTGGGCTTCTCTTGTGGCTCACTGATAAAGAATCTGCCTGTCAATGCAAGAAACACAGGTTCAATCCCTGGGCTGAGAAGATCTCCTGGAGAAGGAAATGACAGCCCACTGCAGCATGGGAAATCCCATGAACAGAGAGTCTGGCAGACTGCAGTCCATGGGGTTGCAGAAGAGCTGGACGTGACTCAGGGACTAAACAACAGCAACAACATGGTAGCTCTACATTTAACATTTTGAGGAATTACCAGAGGTTTTACCATGTGGCTGCTTGCATTTACATTTGCACTAGCAACATATATAAGTTTCACTTTCTTCACATCCTCATCAATATTTGCTATAGTCTGTTTTTATTATAGCCATCTGAGTGTATGTGAAGTAGTATCTCATTGTGGTTTTGATTTGCCTTTCACTGATGGTTAATGAAGTTGAGCATCTTTTCATGTGTTTGTTGGACATTTCTATATCTTTTTTTTGTGTGTGGAAAATTCATATTCAGAACCTTTGTTTAGTTCTTAGTTCATTTATTTTGTCTTAATTATTGCATTGTACAAATTCTTAACACAAGTCTTTTACCAGATACATGCTTTGCAAATATTGTCTCCTTTTTGTGGGTCCCATTTCCATTTTCTTGATGTTATCCTTTTTGAAGTACAAAAGCTGTTAATTTTTTATGATTTCCAACATATGTGTGTGTGTGTGTGTGTGTGTGTGTGTGTATGTATATATTTTTCTTTTGTTTTTTGTGCTTTTTGGTGTCATATCCCAGAACGCTTTCCCTAACTCAGAGTCACAAAGGTTTTCTTCTGTGTTTTATTCTAAGAAGTTTGTAGTTTTAGTTCTTAAGTTTAGGTCTGAACTGTTGTTGTTGTTGAGTCACTAAATTGTGTCTGACTATTGTGACCTAATGGACTGTACCCTGGCAGTCTCCTTTGTCCATTTCCTAGGCAAGAATACTGGAGTGGGTTGTCATTTTCTTCTCCAGGGGATCTTCTCGACCCAGGGATCAAATCCATGTCTCCTTCAGTGGCAGGCAGATTCTTCACCACTGAGCCACCAGGGAAGCCCAGATATGAAATACTTTGAGTTAATTTTTGTGTATGGTATGAGGAAGGAGTTGAGCTTTGGCATTTAAAAATCCAGTCGTTCTAGCATCATTTATTGAAAATACTATTTTTTTCCCACAAGGGAATGTCTTGGCATCCTTGTTGAAAATTATCAGTCCATTTTTCTTAAACCAAACTTCTGTGCCTCTAGTCTCTTTTTAAAGAAGGAAGATATTTCACCCATTACCCAACCCAACAAGACCTCTTGGCTCCTCCTCTAAATAGAGTTCTAAGCAGTCTACCCTATGAATTCTCCAGATACTTGTATTTCCAAATTATCTTGCAGCAAACAGTTCCAGACACTTCTTGATTAAAAGCATTGTTGTTCCTTGCCTCTAAAACACTGATCATTTTTTTCTCCTCATTTTCTAGTCTTCTCAGTTTACTTTGGCTTATTTCTCACTATGCATATAGTTTCACTTCCTGTTTCTGCACTGGCTCCCAAGTCTGTAATTTCAGACTCAAAATTTATACTGAGCTCCAGACCCATATTTCCTGGATGCCCAAGGGAATGAAATCCAACACAAACAAAATGGAATTTTTTGTTATCTCTTCTCCCCTTGACATGCTCCATTTCTTGAATCCTCTATTTTAATTAATGTCCCTACTAGTCTAGTCAGTAAGTTAGAAATGTTAGAGTTATTGTAGACTCCTGTCTACCTCACCCCACAAGTCACCAAGTTCTGTTGATTCTGCCCTGAGACTAATATCTGACCCTTCTGTCCATCTTCTACCTTGCTTATCTCTTGATCACTTTCATCTTCATCTTTGTGTTGGCACTTATCCCACTGAATAATAATTGTTTGAGCATCCCTAAGCAATAGAGCATAAATCAACTTTCAGTCAATATCTGTTGCTTAAAGCATTGGGTTGGCCAAAAAGTTGTGAAGATGTTATGAAAAGTTCTGTAGGATGCTTTGGAAAAACCCAAAAGAACATTTTGGCCAACCTAATATATGGTCAATAATGATTTATTTAATTATTGAATGAATAATAAATTCTTTGTCAGTGTTTTCTACTGTTTAGTTTATGAGAGAACCATTATTTTTATCTTATAATTTTATGGAAACTTGCTGAAAATACAAATTTAGTAGGATGTTAATAGATTTCTACCCCCAAAACAGTGTCCTAGTGGAATTTTCTTTCCCTTAACAGTGTGGGGTTTGTACTTTTTATTTCTTTCTTTCAGTGTGAGGAGCTCTGTAGAGTTTAAAACAGCTGACCAAAGAAAATTCTTTTAAATCCATGTAGAAATTTAGTTGTTTTCAGAAGGCCACTACAAACTGAAATTGTACCTCAGACATTATACATGGGTGGTTTCATGACTTTTTCCTTTATACTGTCTAAAAATGTCATACAAAGTGGTTCTTTGCTTTTTTTTTCCCATTTATTTTTATTAGTTGGAAACTAATTATTTTACAGTATTGTAGTGGTTTTTGCCATACATTGATATGAATCAGCCATGGATTTACATGTGTTCCCCATCTTGAAATCCCCTCCCACCTCCCTTCCCATCCTACCCCTGTGGGTCATTCCAGTGCACCAGCCCCGAGCACTTGTCTCATGCATCCAACCTGGACTGGCGATCCGTTTCACACATGATAATATACATATTTCAATGCTGTTCTCTCAGATCATCCCACCCTCGCTTTCTCCCATAGAGTCCAAAAGTCTGTTCTATACATCTGTGTCTCTTTCTTTCTTGCATATAGGATTATCGTTACCATCTTTCTAAATTCCATATATATGCGTTAGTATACTGTATTGGTCTTTATCTTTCTGGCTTACTTCATTCTGTATAATGGGCTCCAGTTTCATCCATCTCATTAGAACTAATTCAATTGAATTCTTTTTAATGGCTGAGTAATTGTCCATTGTGTATATGTACCACAACTTTCTTATCCATTCGTCTGCTGATGGGCGTCTAGGTTCCTTCCATGTCCTGGCTATTATAAACAGTGCTATGATGAACATTGGGGTACACGTGTCTCTTTCAGTTCTGGTTTCCTCAGTGTGTATGCCCAGGAGTGGGATTGCTGGGTCATATGGCAGTTCTATTTCCAGTTTTTTAAGGAATCTCCACACTGTTTTCCATAGTGGCTGTACTAGTTTGCATTGCCACCAACAGTGTAAGAGGGTTCCCTTTTCTCCACACCCTCTCCAGCATTTATTGCTTGTAGACTTTTGGATAGCAGCCATCCTGACTGGTGTGTAATGGTACCTCATTGTGGTTTTGATTTGCATGTCTCTGATAATGAGTGATGTTGAGCATCTTTTCGTGTGTTTATTAGCCATCTGTATGTCTTCTTTGGAGAAATGTCTGTTTAGATCTTTGGCCCAATTTTGATTGGGTCATTTATTTTTCTGGAATTGAGCTTCAGGAGTTGCTTGTATATTTTTGAGATTAATCCTTTGTCCGTTGCTTCGTTTGCTATCATTTTCTCCCATTCTGAAGGCTGTCTTTTCACTTTGCTTATAGTTTACTTTGTTGTGCAGAAGCTTTTAATTTTAATTAGGTCCCATTTGTTTATTTTTGCTTTTATTTCCAATATTCTGGGAGGTGGGTTATAGAGGATCCTGCTGTGGTTTATGTCAGAGAGTGTTTTGCCTATGTTTTCCTCTAGGAGTTTTACAGTTTCTGGTCTTACATTTAGATCTTTAATCCATTTTGAGTTTATTTTTGTGTATGGTGTTAGAAAGTGTTCTAGTTTCATTCTTTAACAAGTGGTTGACCAGTTTTCCCAGCACCACTTGTTAAAGAGATTGTCTTTTCTCCATTGTATATCCTTGCCTCCTTTGTCAAAGATAAGGTGTCCATAGGTACATGGATTTATCTCTGGGTTTTCTATTTTGTTCCATTGATCTATATTTCTGTCTTTGTGCCAGTACCATACTGTCTTGATGACTGTGGCTTTGTCGTAGAGCCTGAAGTCAGGCAGGTTAACCCCTCCAGTTCCCTTCTTCTTTCTCAAGATTACTTTGGCTATTTGAGGTTTTTTGTATTTCCATACAAATTGTGAAATTATTTGCTCTAGTTCTGTGAGAATACCGTTGGTAGCTTGATAGGGATTGCATTGAATCTATAGATTGCTTTTGGTAGTATACTCATTTTCACAATGTTGATTCTTCCAATCCATGAACACGGTATATTTCTCCATCTATTTGTGTCCTCTTTGATTTCTTTCATCAGTGTTCTATCGTTTTCTGTGTATAGGTCTTTTGTTTCTTTAGGTAGATATACTCCTAAGTATTTTATTCTTTTTGTTGCAATGGTGAATGGTATTGTTTCCTTAATTTCTCTTTCTGTTTTCTCATTGTTAGTGTATAGGAATGCAATGGAATTCTCTGTGTTAATTTTATATCCTGCAACTTTACTATATTCATTGATTATCTCTAGTAATTTTCTGGTAGAGTCTTTAGGGTTTTCTATGTAGAGGATCATGTCATCTGCAAGCAGTGAGAGTTTCACTTCTTCTCTTCCTATCTGGATTCCTTTTATTTCCTTTTCTGCTCTGATTGCTGTGGCCAAAACTTCCAACACTATGTTGAATAGTAGTGGTGAAAGTGGGCACCCTTGTCTTGTTCCTGATTTTAGGGGAAATGCTCCAGTTTTTCACCATTGAGGATAATGCTTGCTGTGGGTTTGTCATATACAGCTTTTATTATGTTGAGGTATGTTCCTTCTATTCCTGCTTTCTGGAGAGTTTTGATCATAAATGAGTGTTGAATTTTGTCAAAGGCTTTTTCTGCATCTATTGAGATAATCATATGTTTTTTATCTTTCAATTTGTTAATGTGGTGTATTACACTGATTGATTTGTGGATATTAAAGAATCCTTGCATTCCCTGGATAAAGCCCACTTGGTCATGATGTATGATTTTTTAATATGTTGTTGGATTCTGTTTGCTAGAATTTTGTTAAGGATCTTTGCATCTATGTTCATCAGTGATATTGGCCTGTAGTTTTCTTTTTTTGTGGTTTTGAAATTAGGGTGATGGTGGCTTCATAGAATGAGTTTGGAAGTTTACCTTCTGCAATTTTCTGGAAGAGTTTGAGTAAGATAGGTGTTAGCTCTTCTCTAAATTTTTGGTAGAATTCAGCTGTGAAGCCATCTGGTCCTGGGCTTTTGTTTGCTGGAAGATTTCTGATTACAGTTTCGATTTCCTTGCTTGTGATGTCTGTTAAGATCTTCTATTTTTTCTTTGGTTCAGTTTGGAAAGTTATACTTTTCTAAGAATTTGTCCATTTTTTCCAAGTTGTCCATTTTATTGGCATAGAGCTGCTGGTAGTAGTCTCTTATGATCCTTTGTATTTCAGTGTTGTCTGTTGTGATCTCTCCATTTTCATTTCTAACTTTGTTGATTTTGTTCTTCTCCCTTTGTTTCTTAATGAGTCTTGCTAATGGTTTGTCAATTTTGTTTATCTTTTCAAAAAACCAGCTTTTAGCTTTGTTGATTTTTGCTATGGTCTCTTTAGTTTCTTTTGCATTTATTTCTGCCCTAATTTTTAAGATTTCTTTCCTTCTGCTAACCCTGGGGTTCTTCATTTCTTCCTTCTCTAATTGCTTTAGGTGTAGAGTTAGGTTATTTATTTGACTTTTTTCTTGTTTCTTGAGGTAAGCCTGTATTGCTATGAACCTTCCCCTTAGCACTGCTTTTACAGTGTCCCATAGGTTTTGGGTTGTTGTTTTCATTTTCATTCGTTTCTATGCATATTTTGATTTCTTTTTTGATTTCTTCTATGATTTGTTGGTTATTCAGAAGCATGTTATTTAGCCTCCATATGTTTGAGTTTTTAATAGTTTTTTTTCCCTGTAATTGAGATCTAATCTTACTGCATTGTGGTCGGAAAAGATGACTGGAATGATTTCAGTTTTTTTGAATTTACCAAGGCTAGATTTATGGCCCAGGATGTGATCTATTCTGGAGAAGGTTCCGTGTGCACTTGAGAAAAAGGTGAAATTGATTGTTTCGGGTGAAATGTCCTATAGATATCAATTAGGTCTGGCTGGTCCTTTGTGTCTTTTAAGGTTTTTGTTTCCTTGTTCATTTTCTGTTTAGTTGATCTATCCATAGTTGTGAGTGGGGTATTAAAATCTCCCACTATTACTGTGTTATTGTTAATTTCCCCTTTCATACTCGTTACATTTGCCTTACGTATTGTGGTGCTCCTATGTTGGGTGCATATATATTTATAATTGTTATATCTTCTTCTTGGAGTGATCCTTTGATCATTATGTAGTGTCCTTCTTTGTCTCTTTTCACATCCTTTATTTGAAAGTCTATTTTATCTGATATGAGTATTGCAACTCCTGCTTTCTTTTGGTATCCGTTTGCGTGAAATATTTTTTCCAGCACTTCACTTTCAGTCTGTATGTGTCCTTTGTTTTGAGGTGGGTCTCTTGTAGACAACATATATAGGGGTTTTGTTTTTGTATCCGTTCAGCCAGTCTTTGTCTTTTGGTTGGGGCATTCAGCCCATTTCCATTTAAGGTAATTATTGATAGGTATGGTCCCGTTGTCATTTACTTTGTTGTTTTGGGTTCACGTTTATACAACCTTTCTGTGTTTCCTGTCTAGAGAAGATCCTTTAGCATTTGTTGAAGAGCTGGTATGGTGGTGCTGAATTCTCTCAGCTTTTGCTTGTCTGTAAAGCTTTTGAATTCTCCTTGGTATCTGAATGAGATCCTTGCTGGCTACAGTAATCTGGGTTGTAGGTTATTCTCTTTCATTACTCTAAGTATGTCGTGCCATTCCCTTCTGGCCTGAAGAGTTTCTATTGAAAGATCAGCTGTTATCCTTATGGGAATCCCTTTGTGTGTTATTTGTTGTTTTTCCCTTGCTGCTTTTATTATTTGTTCTTTGTGTTTGATCTTTGTTAATTTGATTAATATGTGTCTTGGGGTGTTTTGCCTTGGATTTATCCTGTTTGGGACTCTCTGGGTTTCTTGGACTTGGGTGGCTATTTCCTTCCCCATTTTGAGGAAGTTTTCAGCTATTATTTCCTCGAGTATTTTCTCATGGCCTTTCTTTTTGTCTTCTTCTGGGACTCCTATGACTCGAATGTTGGGGCGTTTCACATTGTCCCAGAGGTCCCTGAGGTTGTCCTCATTTCTTTTTGATTCTTTTTTCTTTTTTCCTCTCTGCTTCATTTATTTCCACCATTTTATCTTCTACCTCACTTATCCTGTCTTCTGCCTCCGTTTTCTACTGTTGGTTCCCTCCATAGTGTTTTTGATCTAATTTATTGCATTATTCATTTTTAATTGAGTGTTTTTTATTTCTTCTAGGTCCTTGTTAAACTTTTCTTGCATCTTCTCAATCCTTGTCTCCAGGCTATTTATCTGTAACTCCATTTTGTTTTCAAGCTTTTGGATCATTTTTATTATTATTCTAAATTCTTTTTCAGGTAGATTCCCTATCTCCATCTCTTTTGTTTGGCTTGGTGGGCATTTTTCATGTTCCTTTACCTGCTGGGTATTTCTATGCCTTTTCATCTTGTTTAGATTGCTGTGTTTGGGGTGGCCTTTCTGTATTCTGATGGTCTCTGTTTCCTTTTTATTGTTTTTCCCAGTGGGTGGGGTTGGACGATTGGCTTGTCAAGGTTTCCTGGTTAGGGAAGCTTGCGTCGGTGTTCTGGTGCATGGAGCTGTATTTCTTCTCTCTGGAGTGCAATGGAGTGTCCAGTAGTGAGTTTTAAGATGGGTCTATGTGTTTGGTGTGACTTTGGGCAGCCTGTATGTTGACGCTCAGGGCTATGTTCCTGCGTTGCTGGAGAATTTGTGTGGTATGTCTTGCTCTGGAACTTATTGGCTCTTGGGAGGTGGCTGGTTTCAGTGTAGGTATGGAGGCTTTTGGATGATCTCTTATTACTTAATGTTCCCTGTAGTCAGGAGTTCTCTGGTGTCCTCAGGTTTTGGGCTTAAGTCTCCTGCCTCTGGATTTCAGTCTTATTCTTCCAGTAGCCTCAAGACTTCTCCTACTATACAGCACTGATAATAAAACTTCTAGGTTAATGGTGAAAAGATTCTCCACCATGAGGGACACCCAGAGAGGTTCACAGAGTTACATGAGGAAGAGGAGAGAGAGGAAGGAGATAGAGATGAGCAGAAGGAGAAAAGGGGGGACTCAAGAGGAGAGAGACAGATCTATGCAGTACTCTGTTCCCTAAGTGTTCTCCGTAGCCCAGAACACCCACAGAGATTCACAGAATTGGATTGAGAAGAGAAGGGGGAGGTAGGAAATAGAGGTGATCTGGGGGAGAAAATAGAGAGTCAAAAGCGGGAGAGCGTAATCATCACACTCCTGAGTAAAAATGGGTACTGAATATTGGATTCTTAAATGTCGAAAATTGATATCAAATACTGAAAAACAAAGATTAAAAATCTAGAGTAGAGGTTAGACTCTTAAAAATACAATATTAAAAACAAAAACAAAAAATTTAAGAAATATATATGAAGTTTGCTTTAAAAATAGGGTCTTTTTTCTTTTTGGAAGGTCATAGTGGGTTATGAAAACGAAAATTAAGGAGTAATAGAGGACTTGAAAAAAAAATTAAAAAAAATGTTTTTAATTAAAAAAAAAAAAAGCCCAGAGGAATCGGGTGGAGAGGGAGGTGGGAGGGGGGATCGGGATTGGGAATAAAGACCTGCCCTCTGTAGTTGAAATAAAAAAAAAAAAAAAGTATAGAGTTGCTGTAAAAATTAAATATGTAAATATATAATTGCACATGTATATATATTTACATAGAGAGTGTATAATGAATACATCACCATATGCAATGAAAAAAAAAAAAAGTAAAAATATATCTAGGTATTTCTCTGGAGCTATTGCAGACAGTGTGGGTTCAGTTCAGTTTCAGATAGCTCCTTGTTCCAGCTTACACTTATCAATATCTATAGGTCCCTTCCAGTGTAGTCGGTGTTAACTACAGGGATTTTAATCTGTTGCACTGGTCACTTCTGAAGCGGTTCCCTTTGTTTATTTGGCTTCTGTTTGCTGGTCTCTTCAGTGTCTAATTTCCACCCTGACACAAGTGGGTGGAGGTGTCTCTTGTTTAGGTTCGCTGTTCATTCGTGCTGTGGGGAGGGAGGGGCACTGCAGACAAATGTCACTGGCGTGTGTGGGGAGAACTCTCAGTGTTCCGGCCACACTGGGTTTGCCCCCGCTCACGGGTGTGTGCTTTCCCCGTCTACACTGCTCAGGCTCCAGGTTGCTCTACAGGCAGTGGGCAGCGGGCCCTGAGTTGCATGCACTTCCCAGGCCTCAGCCGCTCAGGTTCAGGTTTTTGGGTACTCCACAAAGACAAATGGGCCTGCGTTTTGTGCCTTGCCTGTCCTAGCAGCTCAGGGAACCAGGAGCTTGACAAGCGCACTCTCCCTGCGTGCAGTGCACCTTATCCCCTCCGCCATCCCAGCCTCAGTTTCTGCATGCGCCAGGTCAGGTGCGGCTTGTGTCTCTTCTGGTGAGCTGGACTCTAGCTGTGACCCTCCTGGCGGATGTCAACCATCCAGAATCTCAGGAAGTCTTTAGTTAGAAACTGCAAGCCTGTTTGCAGTTTGGTAGGGGATGCCGTCCCTGGGGCCGAGTTTGCCCCTTTCCCCTCCCCACTGCCTCCTGCCTCTGGTGGGGGATGGGTCGGTCCACCACCGGCTAGCTCTTCTCTGGAATTACTCAGTCCTTCCTTTGTTCTGCGAACGGGATGGCAGTATCTTCCGTTTGGGCTTTTTGCAGGTTAATTTTCTCTCTCTCTCTCTTGCTCTCCCACAGTTTAAGTTGCTATCTCTTGTTAGCTCCCTCTGATTGCCCTCAGGGCATTCAGGTCTGGTCCTTACCCTAAGCAATGCTGCCTGCTCCTCTCCGTTCTGCCCCCACTTGCTGGTGGCGGATGTGTGCGTCTGGGGTACTTTTCTGCTGGGAGTTGCTTTTAGGCATATAATCTTTGGGTTTTATTTATTTTTCCTCCTGGTTAGGTTGCCCTCCGAGATTCAAAAACTTTCTCCAGACCCACAAGTGAGAGGGTTTCCTGGTGTTTGGAAACGTCCTCTATTAAGACTCCCTTCCCAGGAAGGGTCTCCATCCCTAACTCTTTTGTCTCTTTTTTTATCTTTTATATTTTGTCCTACCTCCTTTTGAAGACAATGGGCTGCTTTTCTGGGCACCTGATGTCCTCTGCTAGCGATCCGAAGTTGTTTTGTGGTGTTTGTTCAGCGTTCAGATGTTCTTTTGATGAATTTGGAGGGGAGAAAGTGGTCTCCCCGTCCTATTCCTCTGCTATCTTAGCTCCTCCTCCCGGTTCTTTACTTTTGTTTCTTTAGTCCTGACCATGGTTTCTGAACGAGTCTCCTATGGTCTGATGTGTCTGAAGCCCAGTAGGGTTTGTAGTTCCATGGAAATCATGACTCATCACGTTTGGCATTGAAATGGAAATAGATTGTAAAGATGGGGCATGGTACTGATAATAAGAATAATTTAACTCTTCATGGCAAAATATGCTGACACATAGCGGAATTTGCACAGAATGTATCTACAAATTATGATGTTAATTTTCATACTTTGTTTAACTGTAGTTTATACTTTTTTCTATTGTTGTGAGTTTAGGGCATTTTACAGCTGTGAAGAAATAATAATTTCATGTTTCATGAAAATTTTGGCAAAATCCAGGCTCTTATTGAATAATAAATTTCTTTTGAAGAGGGAGACAATTATTTAACATCCTGAGTGTTTTAAGAGTAATTTTATTGGATTACTTTTCTTTTACATAGTGTGTAAAATTTGGCTATGACCTATGAGTATAGAAGAAAATAAGACAAACTTGATCCTTAATTTGACATGTGTTAATCGTAAATTTTACCATCTCTTATGTGTCAGGCATTGCAGTAGGAGTAAGAAACAGAACATAAACTTGAAGAAGTCATGCACCAAAAAGTTAGAAGAGAGTATTAAGGAAATGAATTATAGCATAAAAGGGGCAAATACTGTAAAAGTATTGTAAAATAGAACTTTTAGATAGGATATGACCTGGTAGGTTAAGGAAGCCTTTACAGACAAGGTACCTTTGAGCTGGATTTTGGAGGATGAATGGGAGTTAACAGGGCAAAGAGGATTCTTTCTTACAGATGGAACAGCATGTCTATTAGTTTGGATTTATCATGGGGTGATGTTTTCATGAAATAAAGAGATTGTGGTGGAAGAGGCTGCAGAATTTTACAGTGACTCCTTATTGCTACGGTGACTCCTTATTGATTGGAGCAAATCTAAATACTTCAACAAGATATGCAAATATGTTCTATTTAATTACTCCAGTAAGTGTACATTCATTACTAATTCTGCCTGTTTCCTACTCTAGTCCCTTTGCTTTAATGACTTGGTCTCATTAATGTATTATACATGTACCTGAAGACTTTCACAAATCTAGCACTATTCTAACTCTTCCCTGACTTTGGGCACTCTCCTCTGCATCTGCTGTCATCATAGTTCTCTAATTGTAGGTGTACTTTACAGTATGAAATATGTGTACTTTACAGTATGAACATTTTTGGGGCAGAGACTATGTACCTTCTATTTGTGTTATTTTTAGTGGTCAGCAAAGAGCAACTAACAATAGGAAATTTATAAATTATAGAGAATTGCTACTGTGGCAATAAATAAAATTGTAAACATTTTACCTCTATATCCTCTGTATTAATTTTTACCTAGTTTGATTTTTCAAGGGCATCTGTGTTTTGTGAAAACATATATAGGGAAGTGTTTTTGAGATCTGTCTCTGCTGCTCATTTATTATATGAATATACAATTAATTCAGAAAACTAAGATCATGGCATCTGTTCCCATCACTTCATGGGAAATAGATGGGGAAACAGTGGAAACAGTGGCTGACTTTATTTTTCTGGACTCCAAAATCACTGCAGATGGTGATTGCAGCCATGAAATTAAAAGACGCTTACTCCTTGAAAGGAACATTATGACCAACCTAGACAGCATGTTAAAAAGCAGAGACATTACTTTGTCAACAAAGGTCTGTCTAGTCAAGGCTATGGTTTTTCCAGTGGTCATGTATGAATTTGAGAGTTGGACTGTGAAGAAAGCTGAGCGCAGAAGAATTGATGCTTTTGAACTGTGGTGTGGGAGAAGACTCTTGAGAGTCCCTTGGACTACAAGGAGATCCAGCCAGTCCATCCTAAAAGAAATCAGTCCTGAATATTCATTGGAAGGACTGATGTTGAAGCTGAAACTCCAATACTTTGGCCACCTGATGCGAAGAGCTGACTCATTTGAAAAGACCCTGATCCTGGGAAAGATTGAGGGCAAGAGGAGAAGGGGACGACAGAGAATGAGATGGTTAGATGGCATCACCGACTCAATGGACATGGGTTTGGGTGAACTCTGGGAGTTGGTGATGGACTGGGAGGCCTGGCGTGCTGCGGTTCATGGGGTCACAAAGAGTCAGACACGACTGAGTGACTGAATTGGAACTGTCATGGCATGATATGTAGAAGTGATATGTAAATAATCCTTATAGTTCAAAATGTTCTTCTGGAATATGGTAAGGGGAATTCTGGATGATTTTGATATGGGTATGTGTTTATACTCTCTGTTCCCTAACTGCCATACCTCCAGGTATGGATAATTCCCATATTTACTTTTGTAATTGATTTTCCTATATCTGTGTAATGATCTCAAAGATTGCTATAAAATTCTCAAATAAAAATTATAACTAATTATTTTAGATCTTTTGAAAAATATGCCCCATGGTGCACTCTGTATAGGTAATGTGAAGGAAGAGGGATCCGATAGAGTTATGAGAAGTGTTGGGAAATCAGCATTCTGGTAGGTGCTTAAAAAAGTAAATTTCAAAGTAAGATGCCTATGAGCAGTGGCCAGTTTTGGTTTTGATTCTGTTTCTTTATTGTTGTATAACAGCTCACCCCCCAACTCAGGTACTTAAAGAACAACTTATATTTATTTAGATTTCAAATTTGCAGCAGTCATTAGGGAAGGGTCATGTTTGCTCCACAAAGTATCAACTGAGGTGACCTGATTGGGGGGCTGAAGGATCGTTTCCAAGATGACTCACTTTCATGGCTTTGACTCAAGTTGGCGGAGAGCTCAGTTGGGGCTGAAGGCCAGGCCCCTTGGTTCCTTTCCATGTAGGCCTCTCTGTTGGGTACTTGAACTTCCTCACAGAATGGTGGCGGTGTTCCAAGAAAGAGTGTCCCAAGAGTCAGGAAGTGGAAGCTGCCAATTTTTTAAAAACCTGATGTGGAAACTGGCACTGCATTGTACTGATGTATTCTATTGGTCTATCAGTCACAGAGCCCAGATCTTAGACGAGGAGACATTGGCTTCACCTCTGGATGGGACTGAATCAAGTAATTTGAAGAAATGTTTTTAAGCTGCCACATGTTTCTTCAATGAAAATAGTATCACTGTTTTTATTATGATATTTATTTTCATTGTAAAACAAAGTCAAACAATACAGAAAATTTCCAGGGCTCACTTGATATGAAATTTGGAAATATTTGCTTTAGTAACACTTTTCTGTTGTTTAGTCTCTGTCTAGTTATGTGTACCTTAATGCTGCCTTTAAAGTTGGCTAATCACACATTTGTGTTTTATAAACATAATATTTACATTTGAGATTTAGTATGTTAATTCTCTTTGCTTTCAATCAAGGCTTTTATTAATTCCAATTTAGGATTGGAAATTTGTGTGTCGGTGTGTGTACGTGCATATGCATGTGCATGCATGCTTGCTAATCTTTATGGAACACTTTCACCCTGTCGTTTTTCAAATTTCTATGACCTTTCACCAGCTTTAAGTCAAGTCCTCTTTTCTACCAGGCTTATGGTAGACACTCCAGAAGAACAGTGAGAATTCCCTTTGAAGGAAGATGGTGAAAGCATTGAGAGTATAGCATTTCTGTTTTAGAATTTAGAATCTTAATATTGGAAAAGTGCTTTGAAACTCATATAGTTCAGGTATTCATCAACCAGTTGCTTGAATTCCCTCTATAACATTTCTGCCAAGTAGTTATCCAGCCTACACAAGAATAGTTCCAGTGGTAGGAGGTCTTCTAGTCTTGTGTGGTAGTCAGTTTTATCTTCAGATATTTATGTATTTTATTCTTCTTAATTAAACTTAACTTGTGTGTCTGTAACTTCTTAACATACACAAAGTTCTAAACTCTCTTATGCATGAAAAACCTTCAAAATTGAAGATAGTTATCATGGCCGTTTATTGTTCTGCTAATTTTTCTTAATCCAAAATAAGAAGTCTTATTTCCTTCAGTTGTTCCTCTTGATGTAGTTTCAGGTGACTTTCTATCTAAACCCTTGTTCTTTAGTTGCTAAGTCATGTCTGACTCTTTTGCAATCCCATGCACTGTGGCCTGTTAGACTCTTCTGTCCATGAAACTTCCCAGGCAAGAGTACTGGAATGGGTTGCCATTTCCTTCTCCAGGGTATCTTCCCCGATCCAGGGATCGGATCCATGTCTCCTGCATTTCAGGTGGATTCTTTACCATTGAACCATCTATCCAAACACCTCTGAATTATATTCTGGTTTATTAATGTTCTTAAATATCATTTAGTATTTAAGAAGAACAGAACACTATAGTTAAATGCTAAGTAGTATTTAAGAACTGAATACAACTCTCCAGAAACATTATAATGGGGAACCCTCCTATGATGTTCTTAGCTATTTATTTTCAATATAGAATAGATTGCAAGGTGCCTGCTTGGAGTTCCAAAATCTGTGTGTTTTCCTTATATTTTGTCTCTGACAAGACTGTGTTGTGCCTGGGCTATGGATTTTAAATCTGGAAGAAGAAAAGAAGTCTGTGTCATTTATTTCTAGTGCAGTAGATACCTAGTTCCTTTTTCTTCTAGTCTATCTAGAATTTAGCAATCTTGAAATGTAATGAAGCATTTGGTAGGCTAGATGGCTTTCCAGATTTGTCATTCTTTTCTTTGCCAAGTTCTTTGAAAATAATTGTTCTGAGATATATAGACAACATAAAAATAGACATTTAAAAAATTTAAATGAGTGAAAGACTTCTTCATAAACATACATTTTATTAATAAACATTTTCAAGTTACCAGGAAACAAAAATACTGCATAAAGACAAAGGAGAGGAGTGATATTTGTATGTTGGTTTCTGTGTTTAATTATATAAATAATTGTTGAATGACTGGTTGGTCCCATGCTGGAATATTGAATCTGAATTTTCTTGATGTAAGATAGATGAATAACATTCATGTATTTAGGCTACCTTTAACTCCCCAGATCAATTAATTTCTAATTGATAAAGCTAATGAGTTAAATTCCCTAAGTCAATTGTGGGTATGACCCTTTTTGGAGACAACATGAAGATAAATTTTTCTTTCATATTTGTAATGCATTTATTTTAATCTATTTCTTTGTAAAGCTTGGTAGCCCATGTATATGATAATAGCATGTTTTATATATTTGTAGGCACAATGGTAAACTTTATTAATTAGTTTTGAAGGATACTTTTAGTTATAAAAATGTTAAAATTGGTAGGAATAGGCAAGGAAAAAGAATGGTTAGTTTCAGACTGACATATTAAGTGCTTGCAGTTGACCACCCACATCTCCTTTGCTATAATCATTGTTTCTATAGAGTTAGATACATAAATTGGCACTTCCCAGGTGGCGCTTCTGGCATAGAACCCACCTGCCAGTGCGGGAGATGTAAGAGACATAGGTTCAGTCCCTGGGTTGGGAAGATCCCCTGGAGGAGGTCATGGATCCCACTCCCATATTCTTTCCTAGAAAACCTCATGGACAGAAGAGCCTGGAGGGCTACAGTTCATAGGGTTGCACAGAGTCGGACGTGACTGAAGCAACTTAACATGCAGGCGTACATAAATTTCACCAGGAGGCCTTCTGTGATATGGATAGAGAAATACTGTGACACTGGAACAAGTTATATTGTTGGTATAAAACTTTTTTTAAAAACTATGCCTATACTAGTCATGGAATGCAAAGATTTACTATTTCATCTGACACCGATACATAATCTTCTTCTTAGAATACTTGCATAAAGCATGCACCCACCACCCTTGTTAAATACTATAAATGCATAACTAAAATTTTACATAATGGAAATGATGGATGAAAAATTTGGTTCAGATTAATATGAAAAAACTTTAGCCAATAAACCTGCTCTTGTTTCTCTGAGATGAGGACATTTTGGAGTTTGCCAATCCTTGATACAAGTACTTCTGCTATGGTTTGTTCTCCTAAGTAGCTTTTTTTTCTTTGAAAATGCTAACTTATTTTGCAAATGATACATGAAAAAATTATTTGTATTTAACATATGAGGTGTGAATTCAAGGAGTGCAATTGTTAAAGGGAAATAAAAATAGGCACACTGTACAATTTGGGGGTAAATTTCAGGAGTTCATTTATTTCTTTTTATACATAATTACCCTCTGCATGAAAAATATTTCAGTTGTAATAGATATTAGATAGCACTAGTCTGTAAATAATAAGAAGGACAACTGAAATTTTAGTCTAAAGTACATAGAAATATAGAACCTGATAGTTGAATTTCATCTACCTTTTCATACAAATTTTATTTGTGCCTCTTCATAAACATTTTCAGAGGTAGGAAACTTTCAGTATAAACCTGTGGTTAGTTCCCTTTTTGGGGAATGGTAGTTGAAAGGCAGTTCTCACATTTAATTAAATATTCACCTCATAGCATTTACTTTTTACCATCAGTTTTGACCTTTCTACATGATAGTTCTTTACATATTTGAAAATACCAACATACATTCTTAAAATTTCTTTTGCTTTAAACAAACACATTTCCTTCAGTCTTTTTCTGATACTTTTGATTTCTGTTTTATCTCTTTTGGTTACTATTCCTCTGAAAATATTTTATTAATATTACTATTGGACATTTGGGATATTATCATAAAGAGTCAGTGATTTTCTTAACAAACTAATTCTCATTTCAGTTAAAATGAGAAAAATCTAATTAATTTCATATTGCTCTTGCAAAGGTCAGAGGCTAGAAAAAATGTACACCAAGGAGAATTCAGGGTATGTATAATGGATAATTTTAATTGAAAATGAAATACAGGATTTACGTTTGTTCTGTTTTCCAAAATTTTAAGTAGAGGCAGCCTGCTGCAAAGATGGCACAGATTGTCGTCCACATAGAGTGATTTCAGGCAACCAGTAAGGACAGTTTTGCATCCATATTTTCAACAAGTTTAACTTCTTTAGTTGCAGTGGTCTCTGGCAAACAGCAAAAAATGAAATTTATTGGATAGCTATTAATTGAGAATTGAAGGGTAAGAACCAGGAACACATAGGACCCAGAGAAACCTTGGATATAAAGGGCAGGAAAGAAAGCATATCCACTTTAGGGTGCTTCTGTCACTGTTGGGATGGAAACCAAAAGTTATCAGTCTTTGAGACACTCTGCTCTAGACTTCATATCTAGGGGAGCCAGAGTGATTGTACTAGTCCCACTGTACCTTTGTTCCATGGCAGAGTCTGAGTTTTGTATAGGGGAAAGCAGCATATGATCACTGTACTCCTCTAACTTACTTCTGATGTTTATAATATGTCTAATAGGAAAAAAAGCTTTTTTAACAATACACACTGCTATTGTATTTGAAAGGAAATTTCACATAAGAAAGATACACTTAGTGACACATTTAGTCTGAGTTCTAAATGTGAGTCGAGAGATCCTCTAGTATGAATTTTATTAGGAAGATGGAAGAAGAAACATAAATACATTGATTGCTTTGCATAAGGTGCTATAGCCTTTGTGGAAGGGTTCCTCAGAGGGTAACCGTGTGCTTCGGGGAAGAAAAACCCAATTGTTCTCAAATTTTGCCTTGTCTAGTCCCTTCCAAAGCAAACTTACTGTGATATTAGTAGTAATTTAAAGAGTAGACATTTATTTTTTATTTTTAAAAATTATTATTGGAGTAAAGTTGATTTACAGTGTTTTTACTTTTACAGTGTCTTTACTTTCTGCTGTACAGCAAAGTGAATCAGTTATACATATACATATATTCACTGTTTTTTAGACTCTTTTCCCATAAAGGTCATTACCAGATATTGAGTAGAGTTCCCTGTGCTGTACAGTAGGTCCTTATTAGTTATCTATTTAATATGTAGTTGTGTGCATATGTCAATTCCTGTCTCCCAATTTATCCCTCTGCAGAATCCCATGGACAGGAGCCTGGCAGGCTGCAGTCCATAGGGTTGCATAGAATTGGACTGAAGCAACTTAGCACAAAACACACTTTTCCCCTCTGGTAACCATAAGATTATTTTCTGCATCTGTTTAACGATAGACATTTAAAGCTACTTTTTAGGAATTTATCATTGCCACTGTGTTGATAGCAGTTCCAGATTATACTGTCTGCCTTTCCAATTTGTCTTCCTCAGGAGTCTCCGTTCACTTTATTCTGCAGTGAGAGTTGCGGTTGATTTGGAGCAGAGAGGAGATTATGGAACAAGCGATGGATCTTGGATTCTTGCTGTGGAATAGCTGCTAGAATCACATCAAAGAGACCATAAGGATGGTCCGGGAGACTATTTCCTGATTAAAATAATTATCAAATACTGATGATCATAGAGGCTGGCAGGCAGAAAGATTTGAATTTATTATAGTTTGAAAGGGCTATTTTTTAAAAATTGAAGTATAGTTGATTTATAATATTGTATTAGTTTCAGGTATACTGCAAAGTGATTCAGTTATATATATATTTTTTCAAATTATATTCCATTATAGATAATTATAATAGTTTATTGAATATAATTCCCTATGGTGTACAGTAAATCCTTGTTGCCTGTCTGTTTTCATATATTAGTTTATCTCTGTTAATCCTGTACTCCTAATTTGTCCCTTCTCCCTTCCCTCTCCCTTTTGGTAACCATGTCTGTTTTCTTTGTCTCTAAGTCTGTCTCTTATTTTGTGTATAGATGCAATTTGTATAATTTTTAGATTCCACATGTAACTGATACCATATAGTATCTGTCTTTGATGCATTTCACTAAGTATAGTATTTTCTAGGTCCATCTATGTTCCTACAAATGACAGTGTTTGATTAATTCTTACGGCTGAGTAATATTCCACTGTATGTATATATATATATATATATACACACACACACACATCTTCTTAAGCCAGTTGTCCATTGATAGGCACTTGGGTTGTTTTCATTTCTTGGCTGTTGTATTGATACATAATGCTTCAATGAATATTGGGTTGCATGTATCTTTTTTGAATTAGAGTTCTCATCTGTTTGAGATACATTCCCAGGAATAAGATTACTGAATCATATGGTAGCTCAATTCTTAGTATTTTAAAAAAACCTCTGTACTATTTTCCATTTTCCATAGTAGCTGCACCAATTTACATTCCCCCAATTTACATTCCCACTAACAGTGCACAAGGATTCTTTTCTCCATATCCTCTCCAGTATTTATTATTTATAGACTTTTTGATGATAGCCATTCTGACCTATATGAGGTAATATCTCATTGTGGTTTTGATTTGCATTTCTCTCCTAAGTAACAGTGTTGAGCATCTCCTCATTTGCTTGTTGGCCATCTGTATGTCTTCTTCGGAAAAAAATGTTTTGGTCATCTGCCTATTTTTTTTTTTTTGAAGAATCATCAACTAATTTTTACATTAGTTTCAGGTGTATAATATAGTGGTTTGACAAATATATATATGTATATGTTATGTATATATAAATGAGATGATCATGACAATAGGTCTAGTTACTGTCACTAAAGATATTATAATATTAGTTACTATACTCCCTATTTTGTAACTTATTTATTTTATTATTATTTTAACTGGAGGATAATTACTTTACAGTATTGTGATGATTTTTGCCATACACTGACATAAATCAGTCAAGGGTGCACATGTGTCTCCCCATCCTGAACCCCCATTCCCATCTCCCTCCCCACCCTATCCCTCTGGGTTGTCCCAGAGCACCAGCTTTGAGTACCCTGCTTCATGCTTTGAACTTGCACTAGTCATCTGTTTTACATATGGTAACATGCGTGTTTCAATGCTATTCTCTCAAATCACCCTCGCCTTCTCCCACCTAGTCCAAAAGTCTGTTCTTTACATCTGTGTCACTTTTGCTGCCTTGCATGTAGGATCGCCATTACCATCTTTCAGTTCCATATAAATATCTTAATATACTTTATTGGTATTTCTGTTTCTGACTTACTTCACCCTGTATAATAGGGTCCAGTTTCATCCACCTCATTAGAACTGACTCAAAAGCATTCTTTTTTATAGCTGAGTAATATTACAATATTCCGTGACAAAGAATGTTCAAACTACCGCACAATTGCACTCATCTCACACACTAGCAAAGTAATGCTCAAAATTCTCCAAGCCAGGCTTCAATAGTATGTGAACCATGACTTTCCAGATGTCCAAGCTGGATTTAGAAATGGCAGCGGAACCAGAGGTCAAATTGCCAATGTCCATTGGATCCCTGAAACAGAAAGAGAGTTCCAGAAAAACATCTACTTGTGCTTTATTGACTATGCCAAAGCCTTTGACTGTGTGGATCACAGCAAACTGTGGAAAGTTCTTAAAGAGATGGGAATACCAGACCTCCTTACCTGCCTCCTGAGAAATCTGTATGCAGGTCAAGAAGCAACAGTTAGAACCGGACATAGAATAACAGACTGGTTCCAAACCTGGAAAGTAGTATGTCAAGGCTGTATGTTGTCACCCTGCTTATTTAACTTATATGCAGAATACATCATGTGAAATGCTGGGTTGTATGAAGCCCAAGCTGGAATCAAGACTGCTGGGAGAAATATCAATAACCTCAGATATGCAGATGACACCACGCTTATGGAAGAATGCTAAGAAGAACTAAAGAGCCTCTTGATGAAAGTGAAAGAGGAGATTGAAAAAGTTGGGTTAAAGCTCAGCATTCTAAAACTAAGATCATGGCGTCTGGCCCCATCACTTCATGGCAAATACATGGGGAAACAATGGAAACAGTGAGAAACTTTATTTTCTTGGGCTCCAAAATCACTGCAGATGGTGACTATAGCCATGAAATTAAAAGACACTTGCCTCTTGGAAGAAAAAACTATGACCAACCTAGACAACATATTAAAAAGCAGAAACATTACTTCTCCAACAAATGTGCATCTAGTAAAAGCTATAGTTTTTTTCAGTAGTCATGTATAGATGTGAGAATTGGACTATAAATAAAGCTGATCACTGAAGAATTGATGCTTTCGAACTGTGGTGTTGGAGAAGACTCTTGAGAGTCCCTTGGTCTGCAAGGAGATCAAACCAGTCAGTGTCCTGAATATTCATTGGAAGGACTGATGCTAAAACTGAAACTCCAATACTTTGGCCATCTGATGTGAAGAACTTGACTCATTAGGAAGGACTCTGATGCTGGGAAAGGTTGAAGCCAGGAGGAGAAGAGGGTGATAGAGGATGAGATGGCTGGATGGCGTCACTGACTCGATGGACATGAGTTTGAGCAAGCTCCGGGAGTTGGAGATGGACAGGGAAGCCTGATATGTTGCAGTCCAAGGTGTCGCAAAGAGTCGGACATGACTGAGTGACTGAACTGAACTGAATATTCCATTATGTATATGTACCACAACTTCCTTATCCATTTGTCTGCTGATGGAGATCTAGGTTGCTTCCATGTCCTAGCTATTCTAAACAGTGCTGCAGTGAACATTGTGGTACATATGTCTCTTTCAATTCTGGTTTCCTCGATGTGTATGCCCAGCATACACATGGGATTGCTGAGTTGAAGTACAAAAGAGTATAAGAGACTACTGTGAGCAACTATATGCCAATAAAATGGACAACTTAGAAGAAATGGGCAAATTCTTAGAAAAGTATAACCTTCTAAATCTGAACCAGGAAGAAATAGAAGATTTGAACAGACCAACCACAAGCACAGAAATCAAAACTATAATCCAAAATCTTCCAACAAACAAAAAGACCAGATGCCTTCACAGGTGAATTCTACCAAAAATTTAGTACCTATTCTACTGAAACTCTTCCAGAAGATTGCAGAGGAAGATAAACTCTCAAACTCATTCTATGAGTCCACCATCACCCTAATACCAAAACCAGACAACCAGACAAAGATGTCACAGAAAAGAAAACTGCAGGCCAGTATCACTGATGAACATAGATGCAAAAGTCCTCTTCAAAATTCTCTCAAGCAGAATCCAACAACATAAAGATCATACATCATGATCAAGTGGGCTTTATCCCAGGGATGGAAGGATTCTTCAGTATTCACAAATCAATCAGTGTGATACACCATATTAGCATATTGAAAGATAAAACCCATGTGATTATCTCAGCAGATGCAGAGAAGGCCTTTGACAAAATTTAAAACCCATTTATGATAAAAACTCTCCAGAAATCAGGCATAGAAGGAACATACCTCAACATAATAAAAGTCATATATGACAAACCACAGCAAACAGTATCCTCAATGGCAAAAAGTTGAAAGCCTTTCCTCTAAAATTGGGAACAAAACAAGGGTGCCCACTCTCACCACTACTATTCAGCATAGTTTTGGAAGTCCTAGCCACAGTAATAAGAGAATAAAAAGACATAAAAGGAATCCAGATTGGCAAAGAAGCAGTAAAACTCACTGTTGCAGGTGACATGATCCTCCACATAGAAAACCCTAAAGACACCACAAGAAAATTACTAGAGCTAATCAATGAATATAGTAAAGTTGTAAGATATAAAAGTAATACACAGAAATCCCTTGCATTCCTATACACTAACAATGAAAATGCAGAGAAATTAAGGAAACAGTCTTGTTCACCATTGCAATGAAAAGGGTAAAATACGTAGGATAAATTTACCTAAAGAAACAAAAGACCTATATACAGAAAACTATAAAACACTGATAAAAGAAATCAAAGATGACACAAATAGAAGGAGAAATATACCATGTTCATGGATAGGAAGAATCAGTATAGTGGAAATGAATATATTTCCCAAAGCAATCTATAGGTTGAACATAATCCCTATCAAGCGACCAAAGGTATTTTTCACAGAACTGGAACAAATAATTTCACAGTTTGTGTGGAAACACAAATGACCTTGAATAGCCAAAGCAATCTTGAGAAAGAAGAATGGAACTGGAGCAATCCACTTTCCTGACTTCAGACTATTTACTACATCTGTCCATTTTTTGATTGGGTTGTTTGTGTTTCTGATATTGAGTTGTTTGAGCTGTTTGTGTATTTTGAATATTAACCCCTTGTGGGTTGCATCATTTGTGAACATTTCCTCCCATTCTGTAGGTCGTGTTTTCATTTGTTGATGGTTACCTTTGCTGTGCAAAGGCTTTTAAGTTTGATTAGGCCCTATTTATTTTTTGCTTTTATTTCTTTTGCCTTGGAAGGCTTATCTAAGAAAATATTGCTGCAACTTACATCATAGAATGTTTTGCTTGTATTATTTATAGAAGTTTTATGGTGTCATATTTTATATTTAGGTCTTTAAACCTTCTGGGGTTTATTTTTGTATATGGTGTGATGAAATATTCTGATTTCATTGGTTTACGTGTATCTATCCAGCTTTCACAACACTATTTGTTGAAAAGACTCTCTTTTCTCCATTGTATTGCTCCTTTGTCATCAATTAATTGATCATAGGTACATGGGTTTATTTCTGGGCTCTCTGTTCTGTTCAACTGATCTGTACTTTTGTGCTGCTTTGATTACTGTATATTTGTAGTATAGTCTGTAATTTGGAAGGTTTATGTCTCCAGCTTTGTTCTTTTTCCTCAGAATTGCTTTGTCAACTTTGGGTCTTTTCTGGTTCCAAACAAATTTAAGGATTATTTGTTCTAGTTTTGTGAGAAATATCAGGGGTAATTTGAGAAGGGTCACCTTATATCTATAGATTGCTTTGGGTGCAATGGTCGTTTTAACAAAATTAATTCTTTCAATTCAGGAACATGGTGTATCTTTTCATTTCTTTAAACTCCATCTTCAATTTTCTTTATGAGTGTTTTATGGTTTTCAACATCCAGCTCCATAATTGCCTTGGTTATATTTATTCTTAGGTATTTTATTACTTTTTGAAGTGATTTTAAACAGGATTGCTTTCATACTCTCTCTTTCTGATATTTCATTATTAGTGTAAAAAATACAATGGATTTCTCTGTATTAATCTTGTATCCTGGTATTTTGCTGAATTCAATTAGTGCTAATAGTTTTTGTGTGAAGACTTTAGGGTTCTCTGTATAGAGTATCATATCATCTGCAAATAGTGACAGTTTTATCTCTCTTCTTCCAGTTTGGATCCCTTTTATTTCCTTTTCTTGTTTGATTGTTTTGACTGGGATTTCCAATACTATGTTGAATAGAAGTGGTAAGAGAGTGCATCATTGTTCCTGAATTTAGCAAGAAGATTTTCATTTTTTTTTACGAAGAAATATTATGTTGGCTGTGGTTTTTCATAAATACTTTTTATTATGTTGAGATATGTTCCCTGTATACCCACTTTGTGAGAGTTTTTATAATGAATGTATGTTGAATTTTGATGAATGCTTTTCTGTGTGTTTATTAAGATGATCTTATTAATTTTGTCTTTTGTTGATGTGATCTCTCTCACTGATTGATTTCTTATGGTGAACCATTCCTGTGATCATGGAATTAATCTACTTTAAGCATGGTGTATGACCCTTTTTATATAGTCTTTGATTTGGTTTACTAATATTTTGATGAGAATTTCTGCATCTATACTCATCAAAGATATTGGCCTATAATTTTCTTTCTTTGTGGTGTCTTTTTCTGGTTTTGTTATCAGGTTGATGATGGCTTCATAATATGAATTGGGAGTGAGTGTTCCTTCCTCTTCAAATTTTTTGAATAGTTTGAGCAAGATAGCTATAAGTCTTTCTTGGTGTAGTTGGTACAATTTGCCTGTGAAGCCATCCAGTCATGGACTTTGCAGGAAGTTTATTTATTACAGATTGTTTCACTTCCAGTGATCAGTCTGTTCAAATTATTTATTTCTTCTTGACTCAGTTTTATCAGATTATAAGGTTTCTAGAAATCTTATCATTTCTTCTAGATTGCCCAATTTATTAATCTATAATTCACTTCATATAATTCTGTTAGGATTTTTTTTTTTTTTGTATTTCTGTGGTATCAATTGTTATTTCTTATTTTTCATTTCTTATTTAATTAGGATCCTCTGTCTTTTCTTCTTAAAGAGCCTAACTGGCAATTTTGGTTATCTTTTAAAAAAACCAATTTATTTTTCCTTTAAAAAATTATTTATTTAATTGAAGGATAATTATTTTACAGAATTTTGTTGTTTTCTGTCAAACCTCAACATGAATCAGCCATAGGTATACATAGGTCTCCTCCCTCTTAAGCCTCCTTCCTGTCTCCCTCCCCATCCCACCTCTCTAGGTTGATATAGAGCCCCAGTTTGAGTTCCCAGAGTCATTCAGCAGATTCCCACTGGCTGTCTGTTTTACATGTGATAATGTGAGTTTCTGTGTTACTCTCTCCATACATCTCACCCTGTCCTTCCCCATTCCCTGTGTCCGTAAGTCTGTTCTCTGTTTCTCCAGCGTGAAAGGTTGTTGCTGAGCCACGAAAGACGCTGGGATTCTTGGCCTCCTGAGGAGAGGAATTCAATCTGGGGCCAGTGACGAGGGTTGACTGCTCAGAACTTTTGTGTAATAAAGTTTTAAATACGTGAACTTATTTATTTTACTTTATTTTATTATGCATGCTTTATTGTGTAATAAAGTTTTAATAAAGTTGTGTGATAAACTTTTGTGTAATAAAGTATAAAAGAGATAGCGAGAGTTTCTGACATGGACATCAGAAGCGGGCAGAAAGAGTGCCCCCTTGCTAGTCTTTAGCCAGATGTTATGTAGCTTCTAGCAGTCTGCTAATTAGAGAAAGGAAATGTCTCAAAACTCAAAGACTGGCATCAGGCCCCTCACCTACAACATGCATTTTGAGGTAACATTGGCACAAGGTGAGTTGTCCGGGGTCATAAAATAATTGACATGAATCTTGAAGAAAGGCAGGTTTCCAAGCAAATACAGTCTCATTAACATAGCTTGAGAGAATATTTGCATGAGTAAAACATACTGGTTTGTTAAGTTGGTTCTGAGCCTTTGGCAAAACGACTTGAAGGCAGAGTCTAGATAAATACATAGTTCATTAGTATAGCTTAAGGCAAACATTTCCATAAGAAAAACGTGTTGGTTAGCTCAAGGTTTGAGAAAAGTTCAGGTGGAACCAGGTGTTGTCATGGCAACACAGGATTTTAAAAGAAACCTCGTTTTAAATTTGTGTAGAGAAGGGAAAAAATCTAACACTGGTAGTTTGTTTCCTCCTGCCACTTAAGAGAGAGAGAGAGAGAGAGAGAGAGAAAATGTCTGACGCAGCCTATTTCCTCCATTTGGAGACCCCTGGCTTTCCTACCTGTTACCCTCTCAATTGCTGTCTGCAAATAACTTCATTGGTACCATCTTTCTAGATTCTATATATTGTGTTAGTACACGATATCTATCTTTCTCTTTCTGACTTACTTCACTCTGTATAATAGGCTCTAGGTTCATCCACATCAGTATAACTGGCTCAGATGCATTCCTTTTTATGGCTGATGTAATACTTCATTGTATATATGTACCACAACTTCTTTATTCATTCATCTGTTGATGGACATCTAAGTTGCTTCCATGTTCTAGCTATTGTAAATAGTGCTGCAGTGAACACTGGGGTACATGTGTCCTTTGCAATTTTAGTTTCCTCAGGGTATATGCCTCAGAGTGGGATTGCTGGGTCATATGGTGGTTTTCTTCCTAGTTTTTAAAAGAATCTCCATACTGTCTTCTATAGTGGCTGTATTAATTTACATTCCCACCAGCAGTGTGAGAGGGTTCCTTTTTCTCCACACCCTCTCCAGCATTTATTGTTTGTAGATTTTTTGATGATAGCCATTCTGACTGGTGTGAGGTGATATCTCATTGTAGTTTTGATTTGCATTTCTCTAGTAATGAGTGATGTTGAGCATCTTTTCATGTGTTTGTTAGCCATGTGTATGTCTTCTTTGGAGAAATGTCTATTTAGGTCTTTTTCCCAATTCTTGGTTTTATTGAGCTTTTTAATTGTTTTTCTGTTCTCCATTTTACTTATCTGGTCTTTATTATTTCCTTCCTTCTGCTGACTTTGGGTTTTGTTTGTTCTTCTTTTTCTAATTCATTTAAGTGGTAGGTTAGATTGTTTATTTGAGATTTTTCTTGTTTCTTGAGGAGGGCTATATATCCATGTACTTTCCTCTTAGAACAGACTGCTTTTTCTGCATTCTGTAAGTTGTGTAAGGTTATATTTTCATTGTTGTTTGTCTTGAGATATTTTCTAATTTTTTCTTTGATTTGATTATTGTCCCATTGGTTTTTTTAGTAGCTTGTTTAGTCTGCATATGTTTGTGCTTTCCCTCTTTTTCTTCATAGGGTTTTGATAGCTAATTTCATACTGTTGTGGTCAAAAAAGTTACTTGAAGTAACTTCTGTTCTCTTAAATTCTTTGAGGACTTCCCTTGTGGCTCAGTGGTAAAGAATTCACCTGCTGATTCAGGAAACCCATGTTCAATCCCTGGGTTGGGAAGATCCCCTGGAGGAGGAAATGGCAACCCACTCCAGTATTCTTTCCTGGAGATGATTATGGACAGAGGAACCTGGTGGGCTACAGTCCATGGGGTTGCAAAGAGTCAGACAGGACTGAGCGACTAAACAACAAAATTTGTTGAGGCTTGTTTTGTGTCCTATTGTGTCATATACTCTAGAGAATGTTCTCTGTACCCTTGAAAGGAATGTATTCTGGGTTTTTTGGATGCCCTGTACTGTGGATATCAATTAAGTCCAGCTGGCCTATTGTGTCATTTAGGACTTCTGTTGCCTTTTTATCCAGTCTGCCACTTTGTGTCTTTTAATTAGAGCATTTAGTCCATTGATATTTAAAGTAATTATGGAGAGGCATGTACTTATTTCCATTTTTCCTCTGTGGTCACAGAAGATCTCCTTGCCATTTGTGTAGGCATCCTAGGTTCTTTTCAGGAGCAACTCATGGCTGCATCTCACTCTCTGTTGTGTTCATCCCATATCTAGTGCATGGCTGTGGTGTGGAGTAGACTGGGGCTGGGGATTGGGGCATTGCGGCTGTCGGAATTGAGGTGACTGTGCTATTGCCTGAGATCTGGAATGCCTCTGTGGCGGACTTCTTCCAGGACCTGTCTGCCTCAGAGCTAGCACTAAGCTCTGGTGTTGAACGGGGAGAACAGGGTCTTCTTGTTGGGAAACTGCTGTGTACTTCTGCCCTGGGGCCTGTTTGGCCAAGATTCAATGCTTGACTGTTGTGCATTCTTGTGACACCACCCTGTATGCATGCTGCCAGTGTCTACCATGGCTGGACCTGCCACCACAGTGCATGGACTGACAGTAGGCTCCATGACTCTGTCTAGATCACAACTCAGACCCTCAGGGTTGTGTTTGCCTAGCTGGATGGAGTCCACTCCCAGTGATTCAGCACTCGGCCTGTTTTCTTGTCACACTGCCCTGTGCCTGGGCTGACAATGTCTGCCTCAACTTGACCCACTGTCCCTGTGCACAAGCTGACAATGGTCTCTGTGACTGCACCCTGATCACACTCCAGGAGCCCAATCTGTCTCTTTGTACTATACCAAACCTATGCTCTCATCTAGTCTCTTTGTACTAGAACAATCTATGCCCTGTTGCACCAGGCTTTAGTAGGAGTGAGGAGGGACAGCACATTTGCCCCTTTGGATTGGAAAGTGCAGCAGGAAGTGTGAGCTGCCAATGTGAGACTCTCTCCAGCCTGATCGATAGCAAGCCAGCATGGTAGCACTCCTTACAGGTAGAGTCTAGGCTTCTCTAGCCTTCTCTCTGTTTCAGTGGATTTCCCAGCAGGCAAGGGGGCTTTCTCCTCTGAACAGGACCCTAGGACTGGGATGTCCAGATTGTAGGCTGACCCACTTACTCCCTAGGGCAAGAATCCACTCTGTAGACCGTTTCTTCCTTACAGACACCTTTTGGTCGTCGGTCTCTACCTCATGCCTTTTTTTCCCACCCTACCCAGTTACGTAGACATCTTTCTTGCTACTTTCGTTGTATAGGAGTTCTTCTGCCAGTTTCCAGTTAATTTCTGGTAGAGTTGCTTCATATGTAAGTGTATCTTTGATATGTTTTTGTCCATGCTTTCTTATTCTTCTGTCTTGATCCCCCTCTCAAAAAAGACTACTCTGTTTAAGGGAGAAAGAACTGTGGACAAGGGATAATGCAGTGTTTCAAGTAGATTGAAGGTTAAAAAGTAATTTTAGTTTAGTAAGTAGTTTTGGAAATTAGGTTAAGTGTAATAATGAAAAAAAATTGTGATGAATGAATCATAGAAAGTAATCACTGTACACCTTCTGAATCCAGGGTAAAGTTTTATAAGAGAACATGAAGTTCTAATTCATGCTAGTTCAAGAAACTAGAGTAACCTAGTATCCACATAGGAAGCTTATAGCTAGACTTGGTAGAGAAACAAAAGATAAATGTTCATTTGATAGTGACAGGAAACTGGAAAAGTGTATTTTTATATTTTCCTAGTAGCAAATAACTGGCATGGGAACAAATTGGTTATGTTCTGTGTCTATCATTGTATTTCTTCTACTGCACTGGACCCCAATGGGTCATTATACTTAAGATATTCTTTGTTCTTGGGAAGGAAATCTGCTTCATTTTGAGGACTTGTATGTATATAGTCTCTCCTTGTGTTCTCTTGAAATAAAAAAGAAAAAGCTTATTCAGGAAAATTTCTGTTATCCAGCATTTAATCATTGTAAGTCACTGTTAATTGTCACTCATATGCTTTTTTAAGACCTTGATAGATGATATTTATTGTTTATAGATGTTCATAGGTAATAGTTAGTGTAATATCCCAGAATGTTTTCCTAATAATAAAGAATGATTAAATTACATGTATCATAGTATTAAAGTCTGAATAAATAGCTGTTATGTTCTGATTGCTTTATTGTTATTTCACATGAAAGATAGATGCTAAATGTCTATTAAATGGGGCAACTAATGTAAATTTCACATTTCTTATTTATTTTAATAACAGATCTTTCTTGAAGTACAAGAAACTGAGTTGAGCAAGCATTTCAAGTTCTAGGAGCTGGACTTAGCAGAAATTGTGTATAAATTTTATCTGCTACAGATCCACATGTACTTTCCCATGATATTTAGCTCCCACATTATAATGTAGGATCTCTATTTTGAGGAAAGCATGATGTTTTGTTTATCCTTTCAAGGAAAGATACAATTTCAGTCAGTATCTTTTTCAAAGCAATGGCCACTTGCCATTATCTAAAAATCTTGAGTCAAGATGATTAGTGAAATAAACTATTTAGTTCTTGCTACTGAAACTGTTCTTAAGAACATAGTTGATAGTCATAATTTCTCACCTTTATGATCCAGTTTAAATTTCCCCTCACTTTTGTCTAAAACTTTAGCTAGTCTGGGTTGTTTTCCTGGTTGGGTGACTTATATCTTCATCCTTAAGTGGTCTAAGGGGCTTCCCAGGTGGTGCTAGTGGTCAAGAACATGCCTGCCAATGCCGGAGACATAAAAGATGTGGATTCCATCCCTGGGTCAGGAAGATACTGATCCACTCTGGTATTCTTGCCTGGAGAATCCCACGGACAGAGGAGCCTGGCGGGCTACAGTTCATGGGGTCACAAAGAGTTGAAAATGACTGAGGTGACTTAGCAAGCACACAAGCATGGAAGTCTAAAGTCTTAGTTTCTTTGCCTCCCTTCAGCTAGTCTTACTGCAACAGTCATTGGATATAGATGTATTAAGAGATGCAGCATACACAAAATAAATACACCTGCTAAAACTATATAATACTCATCAGTTAATCAGAATAGGCAGTATAAATGTAATTTGGCTACATAATTATGTAGCACAGTGCAATATAGCAACTTTAAATATTTATTGGAATTACTCTGAATTTCAGATTTATTTTGTAATTTTTTAGAACAGTGGTCATTCCAAATGCAAATTGTCTTAGCTGGGAGGAAGGATACTGATTTCAGGAACATACTGTGGAGGAAAGAATAAAGGAATACTGTGGTGGTCTCATTGTTCATGCCACCATTCCCTCACTATTCAGGTTAGTGGAATTGACGCTAGCTTTGAGTTTGCTTCTCATTGTCCTAAGCTTATCAGTGTAGTTCCACCTGTTTTGCTCCATGATAAACTCAGACTTAATCTAGTCTTCCCCAAGGCATTTCCTTACAATTGTTTTAGTGATGGTTTAATCAGAGTTTAGGATTTTTTTTTTAATTTTTCTTTACAATGCTGTAAAAGTGACTCAGTTTCACTTCCAGTATGTGAATGAGAAAGCACGCTGTAGACAGCACTCTTTCAGTTGAGGGAAGGCAGTGCAGCTTGAGGATGAATCTTGAACATGGAAAAGGGCAGAATAGAGAAGATTAAAAGAACTGCCTTGTTGTGCCCAAAGCCCAGTTACTTCTAGAATTTTCATTTATGTAAGTCAATTAATTTCTTTTATTGTATAAACCAACTTGGGCGTCTTCCCAAGTGGCATTTCACCTACCTGCCAATGTAGGCGATGTAAGAGATGTGGGTTCGATCCCTGGGTTGGGAAGATCCCCTGGAGAAGGGAATGGCAACCCACTCCAGTATTCTTGCCATGGACAGAGGGACAGAGGAGCCTGGCAGGCTATTGTCCAAAGTGTTACAAGGAGTCAGACATGACTGAAATTACACAGCATATTAACAAACTTGAATTGAGTTTACTTTTGCTTGTAAGTGACAACTTTCTCCCTGAAAATATAGAGATAGTTTAAGTGGCAGAGGAACCAAGAATATAAATGATGACCATCCTCTATTTTTTCTGTAACATTAAAGGACAGGTTTATCTACAGAGATTTAGAGGACTTTATATAGGACTGATGGAGAAGGAAATGGCAACCCACTCCAGTATTCTTGCCTGGAGAATTCCATGGACAAACGAGCCTGGTGGGCTACAGTCCATGGGGTCGCAAAGAGTCGGACACAACTGAGCAACTAACACACACACACACACACACATAAAGGACTGAAAATATGACAGAGGTAAAAAGGAACCGACAGAATCACTAAAGGGAATGTGTTAGGGAAACAATTTTAGATGGAAATTTAAACATTTAAATTTAGGGTTGCTTTTTCATAACATTTATCATTACTTGATATTATATACTTTTAGTGTGTCTTTTTTATAAATTGTAAGAATCATGATGGTAGAGATTTTGTCTGGCTCATTTATTCACCATATTTGAAGTGCCTGGAATTAGGCTTGGTGTATGGTAAAGACTGAACACATATTTATACTTATAGGTAATGGAATGAACTTCTGAATAAACTTATTAATAAGAGCCCAGCTCAGATTGGGTAGTATGAATAAATAGTAGAAAAAATTGACCTAGTGTCTTAACTCTTTGAATTGGGGTTATCAGAGGAGAAAAAAGATTATGAAATTTGTCCATGACTGTGGAGTGGCACCTTGCCCAGTGCCTGGAACTTAGTGAATGGTAAATCCAACTTTAGTGCTTCAGGGTGTGATCCAGTGGTTACAACAGAGGATAGGTGGTGAGGAAGTCTAGTATGGCAGCCAGGGTAGTGTTGTTGACATGATTAACCACCTGACACAAGCTTCATAGGGGAAGCAGTTAATTAAAGTGATTTGAAAGTAAAAAGTAAAACTGCATCTTGGTTTTGGAGTTCATAGCAGAGTTGTGTATAATTTTACTGGAGATAACATAAGTGTAGCTAGATGAACCACTTAAATCTAGCCTTTTTAAGGTAAAGGTAGTAATAACGGAAGAATAAAGTCATAAAGAGATCACCAGAAAAAAACTGTCCAAAGACCCTTAGAAATATAGCTGAACATGTGTAGGCATTGTGAGTCTTGGTCATGCAGGGGTCTGAGAGAATGTTATTAGGACTTATTTCAAAGATGGAGAAAAGGAACAGAGAATGTTCCAGTTTCAACCTACATTAAAAAAACGGAGGTAAAATAGTGGAAAGAATTTATGAAACTGGATGTTGTGTTTAAATTTAGTAAGTAGGCTAAGGAAGGTTCAAAACAATGGGCTGTACTGTTGTAACTGCTTATTTTTACTGGGTCTATTGGCAAAAATCTCTCATTTTTTCACACTTACTTTTCAAAGACCCTGGAGTACCAGGTTTCATTTAGCAGAGTAACAGCTTTCAAATAATAATCTGGTGTATGTCTCAGCCTCTGTTTTCCCCTTTCCCTCTGTACCCTTGTCCTCTTGTTGTTTTTCTTACTTCCTTCCCCCACCCACTTGCCCTTCTCCCCATACTTTATTTTTCTTTTCTCCTATTCAGTTTTGCTCCAGATTACAAAAGATGTCAATTAGCTCTAAAAGTCATCTCATGCATATGAAATGTGTTTGATGACAAAGTCTGGAAGTGTCATAAAGAATTCTGTTCCAGGGTGGTCATAATGACCTGCTGCAGCAAATTGGTTTTGAGGGTTAAGATCAACTTGAAAAGATTGAATGTAATTATCTGTTAGAACCTCCAGAAGCTTGGAGCAACTCTCTCATTCCAGATGGTGTTATGATAGAAAAAAGTCTTTGTGATTAGACAGCCCTTGTTCAAATCCTAGGTTCATTTTTAAGATCAGCTGTGTGCTGTTGAGTATGCTGTTAGCTTCAACCCTGTGGGTCTGTTTCCTCATCTGTAAAATGAGAATAATAATAAACACCTCAAAGTATTTTGTGAAGAGTAAATGAGTAAAGCCTGGAAAGTGATTGAGCTTCCCTTGTGGCTCAGCTGGTAAAGAATCTGCCTGCAATGCAGGAGACCTGGGTTGTGAAGATCCCCTGGAGAAGGGAAAGGCTACCCACTCTAGTATTCTGGCCTGGGAGAATTCCAGGGACTGTACAGTCCATGGAGTCACAAAGCATTGGACGTGACTGAGCAACTTTCATTTTCACTTTCAAATGAGTAAAGCCTGGAAAATGGTTAGTATAGTATCTGTCATGTGATAACACTCACTAAGTGGTAGCTACTCTTAATGTTCTCTTGTTTTTGTGAGTTGGTGTTAGCTTCATCCATTCTCCTACCACTGTCCAGCTTAGACCATGTAAGTGGCTCTGCTCTTCTGGGATCTGAACCAGGATTGAAGTATACAAGGTGTGTGCTGCTCAGGCTTCTGGGCAGCGATACGCACTTTTCTGTTAGAGAGGATTTTGGAGTCTGAACAAGTATTCTTCAAGTTGAATTACAGGGTGGGCTTGCTGTTTAGATTGTTCCCTTTCATATTGTATTTCATTTCTTCTCAGAGCCTGATCTATTCATTTTTGCATTAATTCATTTCCCCAGTACAAATTTATTGAGCATTTACTTGATGTCAGGATTGGTTTTATAGTAGTAAGACCTGATTCCTATTCTCATGAATTATAAAACACCCCTTTTGGGTAATATCGATCTTAGGTATAGCTTCATGGAGTGAATTACATTGTAGATGTACCTGCACTGCAACATGCTTTTTGTCCAGTGCCAATGTTAATCAGTCTCTTTCTTTTTAATATAATTTTTTATTGGAGGAAAATTGCTTTACAATGTTGTGTTGATTTCTGCTGTACAGCAATGCAGATCAACTGTAATTATACATATATCTTCCTGTCCCCCCCTTCTGCCCATCCCAACTCTGCAAGTCATCACAGAATGCCAGGCTGAGCTCCCTGTGTCACACGGCAGCTTCTCACCAGCTGTCTGTTTTATACCTGGTGATGTGTATATGTTGATCCTGCTTTATCCACTTGTCAACTCTCTCCCTCTCCCACTGTGTCCAGAAGTCCATTCTTTACATCTGTGTCTCCATTCCTTCCCTGCAAATAAATTCATCAGTACCCTTTTTCTAGATTCCATATATATATATATATATATATATATATATATATACACACATTAATATACAATATTTCTTTTTCTTTTTCTGACATACTTCACTCTGTGTAACAGGCTCTAGGTTCATCTACCTCACTAGAATTTGTTTTTTATGGCTGAGTAATATTCCATTGTGGAGTATCTCCTCACAGCTGCTCCAGGGCCTCCTGTCTTACTGGGGTTTCTCTGACCTTGGACATGGGGTATCTCCACATGGCTGGTCCAGCGAAGCACAGTCACCTCAACTGACCTTTGACGTGGGGTATCTCCTCTTGGCCATTCACTGCTCCAGCGCTGTGCAGCCCAAGGGCAAAGGAGAAGCCCCAGCAAGATGGTAGGAGGGACAAGTTCACGCTTAAAATCAAACCCCTTTCCTGCCAGAGACACCCAGAGAGCTCAAACAAACCTTCTGAGCACCAGGACACAGGGACCCCACAGAGACTGAGACAGAACTGTGTTTGAGTGTGTCCTATGGAGGTACAGGTCGGCAGTGGTCTGCCGCAGGGACAGGGGCTCTGGGTGCAGTAGACTTGGGTATGGCATAAGCCCGCTTGGAGGTGGTCGCCATGGAGTGAAGTTCAGTTCAGTCGCTCAGTCGTGTCTGATTCTTGCGACCCCATGGACTGCAGCACGCCAGGCCTCCCTGTCCATCACTAACTCCCGGAATTTACTCAAAACTCATGTCCATTGAGTCGGTGATGCCATCCAACCATCTCAACCTCTGTTGGCCCCTTCTTCAATCTTTCTCAGCATCAGGGTCTTTGCAAATGAGTCAGCTTTCACATCAGGTGGCCAAAGTATTTGGAGTTTCAGCTTCAACATCAGTCCTTCCAATGAATATTCAGGGCTCATTTCCTTTAGGATTGACAGATTTGGTCACACCATCGTGATTATCTGGGTTCTGAAGATCTTTTCTGTATAGTTCTTCTGTGTATTGTTGCCACCTCTTCTTAATATCTTCTGCTCCTGTTAGGTCCCTACCATTTCTGTTGTTTATTGGGCCCATCTTTGCATGAAATGTTCCCTTGCTATCTCTAATGTTTTTGAAGAGATCTCTAGTCTTTCCCATTCTATTGTTTTCCTCTATTTCTTTGCACTGATCACTGAGGAAGGCTTTCTTATCTCCCCGTGCTATTCTTCGAAACTCTGCATTCAAATGGGTATATCTTTCCTTTTCTCCTTTGCTTTTGGCTTCTCTTTGCAGCTATTTCTAAGGCCTCCTCAGACAGCCATTTTGCTTTTTTGCATTTCTTTTTCTTGGGGATGGTCTTGATCCCTGTCTCCTGTACAGTGTCACGAACCTCTGTCCATAGTTCATCAGGCACTCTGTCTATCAGATCTAGTCCCTTAAATCTATTGCTCACTTCCACTGTATAATCGTTAGGGATTTGATTTAGGTCATACCTGAATGGTCTAGTGGTTTTCCCTACGTTCTTCAATTTAAATCTGAATTTGGAAATAAGGAGTTCATGATCTGAGCCACAGTCAGCTCCCGGTCTTGTTTTTGCTGACTGTATAGAGCTTCTCCATCTTTGGCTGCAAAGAATATAATCAATCTGATTTTGGTATTGACCATGTGGTGATGTCCATGTGTAGAGTCTTCTCTTTTGTTGTTGGAAGGGGATGTTTGCTATGACCAGTGCATTCTCTTGGCAGAACTCTATTAGCATTGCCCTGCTTCATTGTGTACTCCAAGGCCAAATTTGGCTGTTACCCCAGGTGTTTCTTGACTTCCTACTTTTGCATTCCAGCCCCCTATAATGAAAAGGACATCTTTTTTGGGTGTTAGTTCTAGAAAGTCTTGTAGGTCTTCATAGAACTATCCAACTTCAGCTTCTTTAGCATTACTGGTCAGGGCATAGACTTGGATTATCGTGATAATGAATGGTTTGCCTTCGAAACGAACAGAGATCATTCTTTCGTTTTTGAGATTGTCTCCAAGTACTGCATTTTGGACTTTTTCATTGACTATGATGGTTACTCCACTTCTTCTAAGGGATTCTTGCCCACAGTAGTAGATAAAATGGTCATCTGAGTTAAATTCACCCATTTCAGTCCATTTTAGTGCACTGATTCCTAAAATGTTGGTGTTCACTCTTGCCATCTCCTGTTTGACCATTTCCAATTTGCCTTGATTCATGGACCTAACATTCCAGGTTCCTATGCAGTATTGATCTTTACAGCCTCTGACCTTGTTTTCATCACCAGTCACATCCACAACTGGGGGTTGTTTTTGCTTTGGCTTCATCTCTTCATTCTTTCTGGAGTTATTTCTCCACTGACCTCCAGTAGCATATTGGGCACCTACCGACCTGGGGAGGTCATATTTCAGTGTCCTATCTTTTAGCCTTTTCATACTGTTCATGGGGTTCTCAAGGTAAGAATATTGAAGTGGTTTGCCATTGCCTTTTCCAGTGGACCACATTTTCTCCACCATGACCCGTCCATCTTGGGTGGCCAAATACGGCATGGCTCATAGTTTCACTTAGTTAGACAAGGCTGTGGGCCATGTGATTAGATTGGTTAGTTTTCTGTGACTGTGATTTTCAGTCTGCCTGCCCTCATATGGAGAAGGATAAGAGGCTTATGGAAGTTTTCCTGATGGGATAGACTGAGGAGGAAACTGGATCTTGTTCTGATGGGGGTGCCATGCTCAGTAAATCTTTAATCAAATTTTCTGTTGATGGGTGGAGCTGTGTTCCCTCCCTGCTGTTTATCAGGGGCTAAACTATGGTGGACTCTTTTGTTGACTATGATGACTACTCCATTTCTTCTAAGAGATTCCTGCCCCCAGTAATATATATAAGGCAAAATGGTTGTCTGGGGAGGCCATACAAATAGCTGTGAAATGAAGAGAAGTGAAAAGCAAAGGAAAAAAGGAAAGATATTCCCATTTGAATGCAGAGTTCCAAAGAATAGCCAGGAGAGGTAAGAAAGCCTTCCTCAGCAATCAATGCAAAGAAATAGAGGAAAACAACAGAATGGGAAAGACTAGAGATCTCTTCAAGAAAATTAGAGATACCAAGGGAACATTTCATGCAAAGATGGATTCGATACGGGACAGAAATGGTATGGACGTAACAAGCGGAAGATATTAAGAAGAGGTGGCAAGAATAAACAGAAGAACTGCACAAAAAAGATCTTCACGACCCAGATAATCACAATGGTGTGATCACTCACCTAGAACCAGACATCCTGGAATGTGAAGTCAAGTGGGCCTTAGAAAGCATCACTAAAAACAAAGCTAGTGGATGTGATGAAATTCCAGTTGAGCTATTTCAAATCCTGAAAGATGATGCTGTGAAAGTTCTGCACTCAATATGTCTTAGCAAATTTGTAAAATTCAGCAGTGGCCACAGGACTGGAAAAGGTCAGTTTTCATTCCAATCCCTAAGAAAGGCAATCCCAAAGAATGCTCAAACTGCTGCACAGTTGCACTCATCTCACATGCTAGTAAGGTAATGCTCAAAATTCTCCAAGCTAGGCTTCAGCAATATGTGAACCATGAACTTCCAGATGTTCAAGCTGGTTTTAGAAAAGGCAGAGGAACCAGAGATCAAGTTGCCAATATCTGCTGGATCATCGAAAAAGCAAGAGAGTTCCAGAAAAACATCTATTTCTGCTTTATTGACTGTACCACAGCCTTTGACTGTGTGGATCACAATAAACTGTGGAAAATTCTGAAGGAGATGGGAATACTGGACCACCTGACCTGCCTCTTGAGAAACCTGTCTGCAGGTCAGAAAGCAACAGTTAGAACTGGACATGGAACAACAGACTGGTTCCAAATAGGAAAAGGAGAACGTCAAGCCTCCTTGTCACCCTGCTTATTTAACTTACGTGCAGAGTACATCATGAGAAATGCTGGGCTGGATGAAGCACAAGCTGGAATCAAGATTTACGGGAGAAATATCAATAACCTCAGACATGCAGATGACACCACCCTTATGGGAGAAAGTGAAGAGGAACTAAAAAGCCCTCTTGATGAAAGTGAAAGAGGAGGGTGAAAAAGTTGGCTTAAAGTTTAACATTCAGAAAACTAAGATCATGGCGTCTGGTCCCATCACCTCATGGGAAATAGATGGCGAGACAGTGGAAACAGTGTCAGACTTTATTTTTTTGGGCTTCAAAATTACTGCACATGGTGACTGCAGCCATGAAATTAAAAGATGCTTACTTCTTAGAAGGAAAGTTATGAACAACCTAGATAGCATATTGAAAAGCAGAGACATTACTTTGCTAACAAAGGTCCATCTAATCAAGGCTATGGTTTTTCCAGTGGTCATGTATGAATGTGAGAGTTGGGCTGTGAAGAAAGCTGAGCGCCGAAAAATTGATGCTTTGAACTGTGGTGTTGGAGAAGACTCTTGAGAGTCCCTTGGACTGCAAGGAGATCCAACCAGTCCATCCTGAAGGAAATCAGTCCTGGGTCTTCATTGGAACGACTGATGCTGAAGCTGAAACTCCAATACTTTTGCCACCTCACGTGAAGAGTTGACTCGTTGGAAAAGACCCTGATGCTGGGAGGGATTGGGGGCAGGAGGAGAAGGGGATGACAGAGGATGAGATGGCTGGATGACATCACCAACTCGATGGGCATAAGTTTGAGTAAACTCCAGGAGTTGGTGATGGACAGGGAGGCCTGGCGTGCTGCGATTCATGGGTTCGCAAAGAGTCGGACACGACTGAGTGGCTGAACTGAACTGAAACTATGGTGGAGGGTAATAAAGATAATGGTGACCTTCCTCAAAAGATCCCATGCATGTATTGCTACAGTCAGTTCCCCCAACCCTGCAGCAGGTTCTTGCCAACCCACACCTCCGCCAGAGACTCCCAGACACCCACAGGCAAGTTCAGCACAGTCTCCTGTGGGGTCACTGCTCCTTTCTCCTGGGTCCTGGTGCAAAGGTTTTGTTGTGCCCTCCAAGAGTCTATTTCCCAGTCCTGTGTAAGTTCTGGCAGCTCTATTTTGGGGTTAATGGTGACCTCAAAAATGACAGTCTCCAAAATGGCAAATGATCTCTGTTCATTTCCAAGGCAAATCTTTCAATATCACAGTAATTCAAGTTTATGCCCCGACCAGTAATGCTGAAGAAGCTGAAGTTGAATGGTTCTATGAAACCTACAAGACCATCTAGAACTAACACCAAAAAAAAAAAAAAAAAAAATGTCCTTTTCATTATAGGGGACTTGAGTGCAAAAGTAGAAAGTCAAGAAACACCTGGAGTAACAGCCAAATTTGGCCTTGGAGTACAGAATGCCAGAGAATGCTCAAATTACCACACAATTGCACTCATCTCACATGCTAGTAAAGTAACGTGCAAAATTCTCGCAGCCAGGCTTCGACGATACATAAACCATGAACTTCCAGATGTTCAAGCTGGTTTTGGAAAAGTCAGAGGAACCAGAGATCAAATTGCCAACATCTGCTGGGTCATTGAAAAAGCAAGAGAGTTCCAGAAAAGCATCTATTTCTCCTTTATTGACTTTGCCAAAGCCTTTGACTGTGTGGACCACAATAAACTGTGGAAAATTCTGAAGGAGATGGGAATAACAGACCACCTGACCTGCCTCTTGAGAAATCTGTGTGCAGGTCAGGAAGCAACAGTTAACACTGGACGTGGAGCAACACACTGGTTCCAAATAGGAAAAGGAGAACGTCAAGCCTGTATATTGTCACCCTGCTTTTTTAACTTATATGCAGCGTATATCATGAGAAACGCTGGGCTGGAAGAAGCACAAGCTGGAATCAAGATTTACGGGAGAAATATCAATAACCTCAGATATGTAGATGACACCACCCTTATGGCAGAAAGTGAAGAAGAACTAAAGAGCCTCTTGATGAAAGTGAAAGAGGAGAGTGAAAAAGTTGGCTTAAAGCTCAACATTCAGAAAGCAAATATCAAGGTATCCAGTCCCATCACTTCATGGCATCCCGTTGCATCACTGCACGACAAATAGATGGGGAAACAGTGGAAACGTGGCAGGGTTTATTTTTTTGGGCTCCAAAATCACTGCAGATGGTGACTACAGACATGAAGTTAAAAGACACTTGCTTCTTGGAAGAGAACTTTTGACCAATCTAGACAGCATATTAAAAAGCAGAGACATTACTTTGCCAGCAAACGTCCGTCTCGTCAAGGGTATGGTTTTTCCAGTAGTCATGTGTGGATGTGAGAATTGGAGTATAAAGAAAGCTGAGTACTGAAAAATTGATGTTTTTGAACTGTGGTGCTGCAGAAGCCTCTTGAGAGTTCCTTGGCCTGCAAGGAGAGCCAACCAATCCATCTTACAGGAAATCAGTCCTGAATATTCATTAGAAGGACTGATGTTGAAGCTGAAACTCCAGTACTTTGGCCATCTAATGCGAAGAGCTGACTCATTTGAAAAGACCCTAATGCTGGGAAAGATTGAAGGCAGGATGAGGGGGGGGATGGTGGAGGATGAGATTGTTGGATGGTATCACCGACTCATTGGGCATGAGGTTGTGTAGGCTCTGGGAGTTGGTGATGGATAGGGAGGCCTGGTGTCCTGCAGTCCATCAGATCACAAGGAGTTGGACATGACTGAGTGGCTGAACTGACTGACTTAATATTCCATTGTATATATGTACTGCATCTTTCTTATCCATTCATCTGTAGATGGACATGTATGTTGCTTCTATGTCCTGGCTGTTGTAAATAGTGCTGCAGTGAACACTTGAGTATTTGTGTCTCTTACAATTGTTGCTTTCTCAGGGTATATGCCCAGTAGTGGGATTACCAGGTCCATATAGTTGATTTATTCCCAGTTTTTAAGGAAACTCTATACTGTTCTGTATAATTGCTGTATCAGTTTAGATTTCCGTGAACAATGTAGAAAGATTCCATTTTCTCCACATCCTCTCAAGCCTTTATTATTTGTAGATTTTTTGATGATGTCCATTCTGAATTGTGTGAGTTGATACCTCACTGTAGTTTTGATTTGCATTTCTCTAATAATTTGTGATATTGAGCATCTTTTCATGTGTTTATTGGCTGTGTGTGTATCTTCTTTCAAGAAACAGACATTCTTCTAAACAGTCAATCACTTTGCTCAGCACTATTCAGGAATCTTCACTAGCATCTTAGTTCTTTTTCATGTCTCTTGATCATTGTCAATTTTTCAGTATTGTTGTCAATTTTTCAGTATCGGCTTAAAAATCTCAATGAATTCAGAGGATTTCACTCCTAATTTTGCACAGTTTGTACTTGCAAGTAGTATAAGTGTAGCACATCTTCTTACAGAGTCACTATCCCGTGGTAGAATATAGAGCATGTATTTTATTAAAGTGTCACATGCAGAGAACCATATTGTTATTTAAATATGGGAAAATTCATGACCTGTGAGCTTCTGTATTCTCTTTTAATATTAAGGTATAATGGCATAGAATTGAAAGTTCATTGTAGGGATTTAGATGCATATTCTCAGTTCTAGATTACCCGAGAAATCAGGGTTCGAGCTGGGAGTTGCGGAATATGGGGCCCAAGTGCCTTTTGAAATAATGTCAGCAAGTACTGAGTATTTTTCTTTCTTCAGTATTTTCCTTGGCGTCCTATTTAAGGTAAAAGAGGGATAATATTATTGATGAGATGTTCTGTTTTAGCCTTGGTGATAGCAAAACCAATCTTTTCCCCCCTCTTTTTCTATAGGAAAGTTATTGTCATGTTTGTAAATATATATGGAGTATTTATGAGGCTTGGGTTACCCTCCCCCAGCTTCTTTATCTCAGATGTCAGTATTGCTGGGGGTGGGGCACAAAGCAAAGTCTTCTTATTTTAATAGACGTAAACGCTGTTCTGGTTAGTATTAATTTGCAGGAGCACTGCATACTCTAGAAATGATTGGCAATTTGTTTTTAGTACTAAAGTTTGTATTTGAAATGGAGGTTTTACCTTTGAATAATATTTTCTGTCTTTAGGAATTCATAGTAAATGAGAAGTGTAATAGTTTGCCTGACTTCCAAAACTCTTATTTTTCTAAATCTGCTACTGTGACTCTCTTCAACTTTAGGCTTTTATTAAGTTTGCATTCTAGATACATTCTTTGTATAAGTCAGAGGAGTTTAATAAGAGCTTCTGAAAAATAATTAATTGGCCAGTGTTGGTGTAAATGTTGGTCTTTGTCTTTGGCACTGTGGTATCCAAGTTATTTGCTTTTCTTTATAAGATTCTACCCAAAAATATTTGACTCCTGTTGTATATTCTATACTCCCCAGGAGATGGGTTTCTGATTAGAACTGTAGTCCTGTAATGTGGAAGATTTTACCTTATGCTGAAATGAGTCAAATTTCTTACCTTGAACTTGAGTCTCCTAGTGACTTAGTTCCTGACATCTGTTTTTGGCCCTCACCAATACCAACTGACTTCCTTGTTTGAGTTTCTGCTTTCTATCTCCTTTTGTATGAGGTCTCACTGCCTGATCCATCATATCTTGGATAGTAAGATGAGTGTTTTGCTTAGCAGTATTTATATTCCATCAGTTTTTTTTCCTCTTTGAATTGATGCCCAGAGTTTTGCCTTGCCATGAGGGCCTGGCCTGGTCTTCTTCTACATGAAATAAAAATATTCCCCTAGAGGCCAGGCTTAGCCTTTTGTTGAATCTCTGAAAACTTCGGTCAAAACAAATCAACAGATCCAGTAAGCAACATTTCCCTCAAGCCCTACCATAAAGCCAATTCTATAAGTGTTGTCAAGTGCTGCAGCATTTTCTGAAATTCTCATGAAAGCAGTTCAATTGCATACTACAGTGCAAAACTTATTAAAATACTCTAATCATCTTTCTTCTCTGTCCCTTGTTTCTCTTTCTTTTTTACAAGTTATACCCCTAACCTTTCCAGTTGGTTGTCCCTCTGTTGTCCTAGGCAGTACAGCTCTTCTCCTCAGCTGGAATACTCAGAAAAATAAGAACCAGTGGCATAGAACTTTTTAATTTAGTGTGTTCCTTGGAAAGCGTGGAATGTCCTACATCAAAGAAAAGCCCAAATAAAACTGCCAAGCTGCCTAACAGCAAGATGGCTGTGGGTTGACACGGCGGCGGCAGCCTGAAGAGGTGTTGGCAGCCTGGGAAGTGACCAGAGATCACAGTAAAGGTGGGAGCAGGGTAATGACCAGGGCCCCCAGTTCCAAGTGCGGAGCCAGAGGAGAGGAAAGGCTGGGGCCAGAGTTCGGCACTGGTGGCAGATGGGTTGCAGGGTGGACAGCGACCCCTGGGTAGGAGATTGGCCCAAGGCCAGTGGTAGCAGAGAGGCCAGGGAGTGCTAGGCTCCTGGTTGTCCTCCAGCATTGACTCCAGCCTTCCCCAGACCCGGTTTCCCAGCCACTCCAGCAGGGCCATTGCCTTGATCCAGGGCTGCACATTGACTGGTACTAGATGGCTAGTGAAGGTTTACACACCCAGCGAGGACCAGCAGTAGGACAACCAGGGCACCAAGTATGTCATTCAGCTCCGTGGAATGGCTGAAGTCATGTCCCTGCTAGTTAGGGCCTGACAAAATGTGTACTGGAGAAGAGAATGGCAAACCACTTCAGTACTGTTGCCTGGAGAAACCCATGAACAGTGTATGAAAAGGCAAAGAGATATGACACTGAAAGATGAGCACCCCAGGTTGGTAGGTGTTCAATATACTACTGGGGAAGAGCAGAGAAATAGCTATAGAAAGAATGAAGAGGTTGAGCCAAAGCAGAAATGATGCCCAGTTGTGGTTGTGTCTGGTGGTGAAAGTAAAGTCCATTGCCATAAAGAACAGTATTGCATAGGAACCTGGAATGTTTGGTCCTTGAATCAAGGTAAATTGGATGTGGTCAAACAGGAGATGGCAAGAGGGGACATTGACATTTTAGGATTCAGTAAACTAAAATGGACCAGAATGGGTGAATTTAATTCAGATGACCCTGAATATCTACTACTGAATAGCTACTACTGTGGACAAGAATCCCTTAGAAGGAATGGTGTAGCCCTCATAGCCAACAAAAGATCCGTAATGCAGTACACGGTTGCAATCTCAAAAACAACAGAATGATCTCAGTTCACTTCCAAGGCAAACCATTCAGCATTACAGTAATCCAAGCCTATGCCCCAGCCACTAGCCAAAGAAGTTGAAGTTGAACAATTCTGTGAAGACCTACAAGACCTCCTAGAACTAACACCCAAAAAAGAAGTCCCTTTCATCATAGGGGACTGGAATGGAAAAGTAAGAAGTCAAGAGATACCTGGAGTAACAGGCAAGTTTGGCCTTGGAGTACAAAATGAAGCAGGACAAAGGTTAACAGAGTTTTGCCAAGAGAACACAGTGGTCGTAGAGAACACCGTCTTCCAATGATGCAAGAGACAACTCTACACATGGACATCACCACCTGGTTAATACTCAAATCAGATTGATTATAATCTTTGCAGCCAAAGATGAAGAAACTCTATCCTGTCAGCAAAAAAAAAAAAAAAAAGACCTGGAGTTGACTGTGGCCCAGATCACCAGCTCCTTTTTGTAAAATTCAGACTCAAATTGAAGAAAGTAGGGAAAACCACTAGAATATTCAGGTATGACCTGAGTCAAATCCTGTACGTTTATGCAGGGGAGGTGGTGAATAGATTCAAGGGACTAGATCTGGTCTGCAGAGTGCCCAAAGAAGTATGGATGGGGGTCCATACCATTGTACAGTAGGTGGTGACTAAAACCATCCCCAAGAATAAGAAATACAAGACAAAGTGGTTTTCTGAGGAGGTCTTACACATAGCTGAGAAAAGAACAGATGTGAAAGGCACAGGTGAAAGGGAAAGATATAACCAACTGAATGCAGAGTTCCAGAGAATAGGAAGGAGAGATAGGAAGGCCTTCTTGAGTGAACAATGCAGAGAAATAGAGGAAAACGATAGAATGGGAAAGACTAGAGATCTCTTTAAGAAAATTGGAGGTACCAAAGGAGCAGTTTCATGCAAAGATAGACACAGTAAAGGACAAAAATGGCAAGGACCAAACAAAAGCAGAAGAGATCAATAAGAGGTGGCAAGAATAGACAGAAGAACTCTATAAAAAAGCTCATAATGACCCAGATAGCTATGATGGTGTGGTCACTGACCTAAAGCCAGGCATCCTGGAGTGTGAAGTCAAATGGGCGTTAGGAAGCATAGCCTCAAACAAAACTAGTGGAGGTGATGGAATTCCTGCTGAGCTATTTCAGATCATAAAAGATGATCTTGTTAAAGTGTGCTGCATTCAGTACGCCAGAAAATTTGGAAATTTCAGCAATGTCCACAGGACTGGAAAAGGTCAGGTTTCATTGAAATCCCAAAGAAAAGCAATGCCAGAGAATGTTCAAAGTATGGTACAGTTTAGTTGCTAAGTTATGTCCGACTCTTTGTGACCTCATGGACTGTAGCACACCAGGCTCCCCTGTCCATCACTAACTCCCGGAGCTTGGTCAAACTTATGTCCATCGAGTCGGTGATACTGTTCAACTATCTCATCCTCTGTTGTCCCATTCTCCTCCTGCCTTTAGTCTTCCCAGCATCAGGGTCGTTTCAAATGAGTAAGTTCTTCGCTAACACATGGACAAAGTAGTGGAGCTTCAGCTTCAGCATCAGTCCTTCCAATGAATATTCAGGACTGATTTCCTTTAAGGGTGGATTGATTTGATATCTTTGCAGTTCAAAAGACTCTCAAGAATCTTCTTCAACACCACAGTTCAAAAGTATGGTACAGTTGTACTCATTTCACATGCTAGAAAGATTATGCTCAAAATCCTTCAAGCTAGACTTCAAGAGTGAGTGAACTGGGGACTTCCAGAAGCACAAGCTGGATATAGAAAAGGTTGAGGAACCAGAGATCAAATTGCCAACATCTGCTACATCATAAGAAAAGCAAGAAAATTCAAAAAAAGATATATAATTCTGCTTCATTGACTACACTAAAGCCTTTGGCTGCTTGGATCACAACAAACTATGGAATATTATTGAAAAAAAAACCCGGAATATCAGATCACCTTACCTGCCTTCTGAGTAACCTGTAGGCAGAGAAAGAAGCAACAGTTTGAACTGGACATGGAACAATGGTTCAAAATTGGGAAAGGAGTACTTGAAGACTGTATATTGTCATCCTGGTTATTTAACTTATATGCAGAGTACATCATATGAAATGCTGGTTGGATGACTCACTAGCTGGAATAAAGATTGATAGGGGAAATATCAACAAGCTCAGATATGCAGATGATACCACTTTAAATGGTAGAAAGCAAAGAGAAACTAAAGAGCCTCTTGAAGAAGGTGAAAGAGGAGAGTGAAAAAGCTGGCTTAAAACTCAAAGTTCAAAAAACGAAGATCATGACATCTGGTCACATCATTTCATAGGAAATAGTTGAAGAACAAGTGGAAACAGTGTCAGTTTTCATTTTCCTGGGCTCCAGAACCACTGCAGATGGTGACTGCAGCCATGAAATCAAGAGACACTTGCTCCGTGGAAGAAAGGCTATGACAAACCTAGTCAGTGTATTAAAAAGCAGAGACATCACTTTGCTGATGATGATCTGTGATGATGATGATGATGATGATGATCTAATCAAAGATATGGTTTTTCCAGTAGTCATGTATGGATGTGAGAGCAGGACCATAAAGAAGGGTGAGCGCTAAAGAATTGATGCTTTCTAACTGTGGTGCTGGAGAAGACTCTTAAAGTAAGGAGATCAAACCAGTCAATCTTAAAGGAAATAACCCTAAATATTCATTGGAAGGACAGATGGTAAAGCTGAAGCTCCAATCCTTTGGCAACTTGATGTGAACAATGTACTCACTGGAAAAGACCCTGATGCTGGGAAAGATTGAAGGCAAGAGGAGAAGGGGACGACAGGATGAGATGGTTGGTTGGATGGCATCACTGACTCAATGAACGTGAGTTTGAGCAAATGCAGGGAGATAGGACATAGAAGCATGGCATGCTGCAGTTCATGGGGTCACAAAGAGTCAGACATGACTTAGCTACCGAACACCACCACCAATAACAATAAGAACAAGAATAAGAACAAGATGCCTATGATCCAGAGATAAGTGATTTTACAAAATTGTATTCAGTCATTATGGGTGTGCGTCCACATAACTTATCCTTTACTTAATGAACATACCATGGATATATTCTCATTCTTCAGTAGGCTTCTATTATTTATTTTCAGTCTTTTCAGCAATTTCTCTATATGGATATTTCATGATTTAACATGTCATCTTGTTTGCTTTTTTAGACTGCGCACATTTTTTCTTTATGAGTTACTCTGTAATCTGTGCTCTTATTTCCTAAGATATCCTAATATAAATAGAATTACCAGGTGGTAATTTTAGAGCATTTTAAATGTTTGATCCATAACATGATACTTCTGAAAGTGGTTATACCAATTAATGCCCTCATTTACAGTGTATGCGAGTGTCCATCCTTTTCACCCTCATCCACAATATGTATACTTCTTTTTTCATCACTGTTTTGAATGTTAGATGGGGAGGAATAGAATATAATTATTATTTACATGTTAAATGATTTTTGATTACTACTGAAGCCAAATAGATAACATTTGTCAAGCAGTGCAGTCACACAGAACTATACCACAGGTTTTCTTTGCTCCCTTGTCAGTTTCATTCCCTGCTGGAACTTGCCCCCTCTGCTTGCCTCTTTGCTTCTTTGTAGTCTTTCAGTGACTAGTGATCTGATTCTATACCAATCATCACTTTTGTTTTACTTTGTTTCATAGGCCTTTGTCACACTTAGCTTACCTTTCTTTTCAGCTTCACTAGTTGACTATATTACCTAAAACTTAAAGATCATCTCAAAGATAATGTGAGATAAATGGATTTTTGTCCTCAAACTAAATTTACATCAAAGATGCATTTAAGATTTTGACTCAGTGGATAGACTGAGGATAAATGGGCTTTACTGGAAAGCAAGAAGCAGAGGTATTGATCAAGGACACCTGGAAACTAACTCTCCTTTCTTCCCTAGATGTGGATGTGGTCTTACTGATGTATAATGCAAGAATCTGAAGATCTTATTTTTTAGGGCAGAGGTCATGGGGAGAAACAAATAGGGATAAAGGGATGGTTTGTGTTAAGTTCTTTGGGGTTAGTAAAACAGTGGTGGCTTAGGGAGCACCGGGCTTTTCAGAATCAGTATACATATATATTGTAGCTATTGCTGTTGTTCCTCAGCCTATCCCAGGGGAAGCTGAATTTGCAATTCTGCTATGCTGCATTGGGTCCTGCTTTCTGTGACCATCTTGCTTCAAATAAGATTTTCCATCCCTGGCTTATTAGTCATTAATGTAATCTAACCTCTTGTGGTGACTGCACATTGCCTTTTTCTACCCACCCATAGCTTATCAGGGCTAAATGTTGCATTGCAGAAACTTCATTTTAATAAGACTTGTGTAACTGGTAAAATGGGAATGTTTGGGTAAAGTTTAATGTGTGATGTGCTTATTGCATATATTTAGTTGGGTTAATGTCTGTTTCATTAAAACATTGGTCTCTACTTTCTTTTACATTTTAATTTCAGTTCATAATTTACCTACCCATTGTTTGTATCTTTCTCTCTGTATGAGCCAGATAAATTAGTTATGCTGAGTTAACAAAGAACTCCTAAATCACATGGCTTAACAGAATACAAATTTATTTCTTGCTTACTATCCATATTCAGGGTAGTTATCTATTTAGAGAAATGATATATTATAGATAGAGGTAAAAACACATTTTCCAGCTTTTTATCTGCCATCCATCTTTAGAGGTGACCAGATGTAACTAAAGTTGGTAAAATTTATGATAAACTTTGAATTTCTACAGAAATTGGGATCTAGTTGGAATTCCATTGATTCATAGGTTAACTAGGAAGTGATTCCTACCTTTACAGGGTTAATTCTTTGATTTCTTAAATATATCTTTCTGCATATTTAAGTATCATTTTATGTCTTTCAGTAAATTCCTATTATTTCCTCTCTTAAGCTTTTCCATATCCTTTATTAAATTTCATTCCACATTACCTTATATATTTTAATGGGTTTTAAAGAAAAGTCTGTGCAGGCTCTGTGTATTGGCTAATCTAGTAGCACTTCCTAACTTTGTCTGCAGCGTGAGGTGGCCACGTGACCTAGTTCTGGCCAGTGACACTGAAGAAGTCTTTTGAAGGGTGATTATTAGGAACTTTTTTTTTCTGGCAAAAGGCAGGTGTGTTACTGCTGATATCTTTTCCCTGTCCTCCCTGCTTGTATGAAGAGGAAATATGAAGACATGGTGCTTAGAGCTACTTCAGTATTTCTGTGAATAAGAAGTGACAAAACACAAGTGTTAAAAACGTGGCAATCAGATGGAAGAAGCCCTCAGATACTGACAGTGTAGAGCAGCTGAGTCAGGTGCCTGCTTATCTCCAGATTTCTTGCTCTGTGAGAAAAATAAACTTTTATTTGTTTAAGAAACTATAATTTTGCTCTTACTTTCAGACAGAACCACTTCTGACATAGCTATTTTGGTACTAAATGTTTGTTGCTGTTTGGAAAAACATTAATTTTGTTTTCTGATTTTATATCTAACAATCTTTTTAAACTTTATTATTCTAACAATTTTCTTGAACTTTATTATTATTTCTCATAAGTTTCTGTCAATTCTCTTGAATTTTTAATGTACTGAGTCATGTATTATGAAGTATAATGGTGTTTATAGAAAGTCAGGACAGGAAACTAGGAAGTAGGACCTGAAAAAATTTTTTTAAAAATTTCTTTGGGTTGGCTATATTAAAGCTATATGACTTTATCAAACTATAGTCAATTTCATGCAAGATATAAAAATTTTTGACTCTGTTATTATTCCCATTTAAACATGCAACAGATTTAAGTGGTGAAAACATGTAATTTCAAAAGTTTGTTTTCGTCTATTAATAATTTATCACTAGAAGTATCTGACTTTAAATAAAAAGTCAGTTCAGTTCATTTGCTCAGTTGTGTCCAACTCTTTGTGACCCCATGGACTGCAGCACGCCAGGCTTCCCTGTTCATTACCAACACCTGGAGTTTGCTCAAACTCATGTCCATTGAGTCGGTGATGCCATCCAACCATCTCATCCTCTGTCATCCCCTTCTCCTCCCACCTTCAGTCTTTCCCAGTATCAGGTTCTTTTCAAATAAGTCAGTTCTTCACATCAGGTGGCCAAAGTATTGCCAAAGTAAAGTCAAGACATAGTTAATTCAATTATTGTGCATAAGTTTTAAAAGGAACTTTTCTTCAAACTCTGCAGCAATGGTTTGGGACATATATTTCAGATTCTTAAAATCCAGATATGCTGGGAGTACAGTTTGCCCATAAAAGTAAAGGGAAGATGGTTGAAAAAAACTGAATGAGGTATGAAATTGTGGAAACTAGTTACCAAAGACCTCACTTTACTTCCTATTGCTTAACGTGCTGGATTTAGTAGACCACAGAGAGGACTGAATAGAGTTATAGAATTAGATTTATTTGAAATATATTTACAAATGGTTAAAGGACAAATGTGAATTTTACTTTTTGAATACACTGTTATTTGTATCTTAAAATTTGGAGACTATTTGTAGTTCTGTTTCAGTTGTAATTTTACTTTTACGTCTGTAAACTTTATGTAAACCCAAGTTAAGTTAGGGTCAGAAATTTATTACAGTCAGTGATGATGTTTTAAGGGAATACTTGTTTTGTGGAAATGTAAATGTTAAAGCACTCTGATTTAAAGCATATCTTTTATGGCCCTTCACTGTAACCCCTGTTCCTAATTTAGGTGTTTTACTGGTGGTTAAAGGTCTACATACTTGAAGTCCTCTGTGTCTGGTTAGAAATTGTTCTTTTATACCTGGTTGTCAGAGAATGGTGGAGCACTTTAGAGATCTTTAAGTAAATTTCTTCCAGCCTAACTGTTGCTACTACTTCATTTCTGTTAAGGATGATTAAACATTTATATGTTACTTTGACTCTGTTCATGTTGAATTCATGAAGATATCATTTTCTCAGTTTTTTTCTTTAGATTTCCACAGAAGTTTGTAATATTAAAACTCCAGTTTGTAATATTAAAAGTTTAACTACTCTTCTACTAACTTTTATGACTTTAAGCTATGCTATATTCCCTTTTATCTCTTGAGCTATCCCTTTATTTCTTTTGCTTTTTATATTTTCATCTGTGCTTCTCTATGATTATAGTTCCTTGGCCTACTATGCTTTTCTCGTTTTATAATTTCTTGCGTAGATAATTATTGATCCTTCTTTTTGTTAAATTATTCTAATTATGATTGAATGTAAGTATTAGGGTTGAGTTTTCACCTGAACTTTACTTACTTATACCCAATTTCTTCCATGATACTTATACTTGTATAGTTCCCTGTAAATGTTCTCGTTCAGTCACTCAGTTATGTCTGACTCTTTGTGAGCCATGGGCTGCAGCACACCAGGCTTCCCTATCCTTTACTACATCCCAGAGTTTGCTGAAACTCACATCCATTGAGTCAGTGATGCCATCCAACCATCTCATCTTCCGCCACTCCCTTCTTCTCTTGCCCTCAGTCTTTTCCAGCATCAGGGATTTTTCCAATGAGTTGGCTCCTAGCATCAGGTGGCCCAAGTATTGGAGCTTCTTCAGCTTCACCATCAGTTCTTCCAGTGAAATTCAGGGTTGATTTCCTTTTGGAGTGACTGTTTGACCTCCTTGCTGTCCAAGGGATTCTTAACAGTCTTCTCCAGCACCAGAGTTCAAAGGCATCAGTTTTGATGCTCAGCCTTCTTTATGGTCTGTAAACTCTCACATCTGTACATGACTACTGGAAAAACCATAGCTTTGACTGTATGAACCTTTGTTAGCAAAGTGATGCCTCTGCTTTTTAATATGCTATCTAGGTTGTCATAGCTCTTCTTCCAAGGAGCAAGCATGTTTTAATTTCATGCTTGCAGCCACTGTCTGCAGTGACTTTGGAGCCCAAGAAAATGAAGTCTGCCACTGTTTCCATTTTTTCCCCATCTGTTTGCCAGAAAGTGATGGGACCTGATGCCATGATTTTAGTTTTTTGAATGTTGGATTTTAAGCCAGCCTTTTCACTCTCCTTTCACCTTCATTAAGAGGCTCTTTAGTTCCTCTTCACTCTCTGCCGTTAGGGTGGTGTCATCTGTATATCTGAGGTTAGCCTAAAATTTATTTTTATTGCTTTTCTTACCTAAGCTATATGTACACTCCTATATGATATCATCATTTTTATGGTCACTAAGACTTGAAACAATTTGATCTTGATATATCCCTCTTGGTATTTTTATATACTCTACTACATTTTATAAATTTCCCTTTGAAATATCTGCTTCACTTCTTTTTATTTCAGTTCTCTGTGCAGCAGTCCCATGTAACCTTTGATCTCTTTGTATCTGAATTTCTGTATTGATCTCTTGGATTTTTCTTGAGTCATTCTTCAGAAAAAAGTCTGCACATTCTGGTTGTGTTAATTACAATGTAAAAATGCATTCTGTATGTTATTCTCCTACTCAGTACTTTCTTTACAAAATACATTCAAATATCTGATCTTGGGAATAAAGATCAGTGAGTTTGAATATGGAACAATGATCCAAAAGGAAAATTAGAGAAATATAATGTACAGAGCTTCAGTGAGCTATGGATAATAATGGTTTCACATATGTATAATTGGAGTCCCGGGAAGGGAGGAGAGACAGGAATCACAAAGAACATTTTAGGGAAAATGCCCTAAAGTTTCATGGCAGTATTAATATTAATATAGACTCACAGCAATGAGTATTACTAGGGATAATGTAGATTTTCATTTCAAAATAACAAAAGGATCAACTCATCAAGGGGACTCTACAGTTCAAAGTAAATATCTATATACCTAATAATAGACTTTGAAAATAAATGAAGAAACAAATGATAATTAATTAAAAAATAAAAACAGACACGAATATGTTGATGATTCTTACTCTTACTAATGTATCGAAAACTTGAAAAATATTAATAGTGAATTTGATTTAATTGAGATTATAAAACATTTCACCTGATGACAACAGAATATGTATTTTTTTTCCATTTAAATAGAGCATTTAGAAGATAGATCATATTCTGGGCTACAAAGGATATCTCACATTTTAAATGTGTTCTCTCATCATAAAAGATTTAAACTAGAGATGAATACCAGAAAGATATCTAGAATATCTCCAACTAATCAATCAAATGTTACAGAGCTAAATAACTCATGAGCCCAGAAAGAAAAGACATGATGTATCAGAAAAAGTTTTGAAATGAATTAAAATTGCAACCTAACAAAATTTGTGGAAAGAAGTTTAACATTGCTTAGAGGGAAATCTGTGCCTTTAAATATTTGTATTAGAAAAAAGAGATCCCAAAATCAGTGATTCAAACTTCCATCTTAAAAGAAACTGGAAGAACAAGAACAAATTGAACAAAGTAAGGAGCAAAATAATTATGAAAAGAGCAAGACTCAGTGAAATGCAAAACCAACTCTAGAGAATGTTAAAAACCATATGTTAATAAAATATTAATGTAATAAAATAGCTAATTTTCAAGTCAGACTGATTAGTGAAAAAAGAAAAAGAGAGAGGCACAAATTACCAATATCAGGAATGTAACCAGAGGCATCCTTACCAATACTATAGGCATTAGATGGATAAGATATATTATCCATCCAGCTCTATGCCATGTGTTCTATAATGTAGAGATGAACTAGGCAAATTTCTTAAAAGATATAAGCTACTAGATTTATTTAAAAATAGATACCATGAGAATGTACACACACACACACACACACACACACACACACGTATATTTGAATTTGTAGTTAGACCTTCCTTTAAAGAAAATTACCTACCTAGATGCCTTCTCTCATGAATTCTACCAAGCTTTTTGAGGGACAAATAAGACTAATGTATATAAACTCTTCCAGTAAATAAGTGAAGGGGCTTCACTATTTTAGGAGGCCTGCATTATTCTGATCATATCAGCTAAAGATATTGTATTAAAAGGAAATGATAAGACCATTATGCTTTATGAAGATAGATGTAAAACTCCTTGAAAGACCAAATGCTTTCTCCTCTGAGATTAGGAAAGAGGCAAGCATGTTTTCTCTTACCATTGCTATTACTCACTGTTATTAGAGACCCACATTGTTACTGGAAATGAATAGTATATTGAAAAGGAAGACATTCAACTGTTTTTCTTTGGAGACAATTTGGTTGTCTATGGAGAAAACTGAATTTACAAAAAAGCTTTTAAAACTAATCCATGTGTCCAAAAAGATCACAAGATTCCAATTTATAAATATAATTTATATCTCTGTATTAGCAATGAATACTTAGAAATAGTACCATTTATAATAGCATAAAACATGAAATATTTAGGAATAAATATATAAAAATATGTGCAATGTCTGTATGTCCCAAATTGCAAAATACTACAAAGTCTAAAGAACACTTAAATAAAGAAAACTTAAATAAAGAGAGATTCTGCTCATGTATCAGAAGATTATAATATAAAGTGTTATTTCTTCTCAAATTGATCTATTATTCATTGTGATCCCAAGAAGGGGCTGCCATGGTGGCTCAGTGGTAAAAATCTGCCTGAAATGAAAAAGAATAGAGATGCGGATTTGATCCTTGTGTTGGGAAGATTGCCTGGAGAAATAAATGGCAGTCCACTCCCAGAATTCTTGGCTGGGAGATCCCATGGACCAAGGAGCCTGGTGGACTACAGTCCATGGGGTCACAAAGAATCGGACAAAACTGACTGACTAAACAACAACTCCACTAAAAATTCTAGAAGAAGGTTATTATTTTTTTTTAATAGAATCTGGCAACCTGATTATAGAATATATATGGAAATATGAGGATCTTAAGTAGCAAAACAGTTTGGAAAAGAAGACCAAAGTTAGAGGATTTATAAAACCTGATTTAAGGACAAGAGTAAAACTGTTGTAATTAAAACAGTGCGTTATTGCTTTAAGGACAGACCTGTGGATAAATGGAACAGAAGAGACAATCTAGAAATAGACCTACATTTAAATGGCTAATTGGTTTTCAACAAATACGCCAAGGTAATTTAATAAGGGAAAGAATATTATATCCAAAAAATGGTGCTAAAATAATTTGATATTCATTTGAAAACATCAAACCTTTATATGACTTTTACTTCAAAATTTAAAAAAAAAGATTATTCAACTGGATCAGAGATCTAAATAGAAGAAAGAAAACTGTAAACTTTCTAGAAGAAATTATAGGAGAACGTCCTTGTGACTTAATGTTAGGCGAAGGTTTTTCTTGAGAGGTCACAAAATGCTACTTTGGCAAATTAGACTTGATTAAAAAAGAAAAAACAACTTATTTAAAAGACACGGTTAAGAAATTGCAAATGTAAGCCATAGACATGGGAGAAAGTAGTCCCAATACGTGTATGTCTGAATGGACTTGAAACATATTAAAACTTCTTCAAGAAGACAAAATACTTTTATAAATAAATGGGTAAATATTTCGATAGACACTTTACCAGAAAGCTATGTCAGTGGCAGTTATGCTATGGAAATATGCTTACCATAATTAATTATAAGAGAAATAAGAGACTGCAGTTAGATGCCATTTCCCATTCCCTGTGCTTCCCTGATGGCTGAGCAGATAAAAAATCTGCCTGTAGTGCAGGAGACACGGGGTACTCAAGTTTGATCTCTGCGTTGGGAAGATCACCTGGAGTAGGAAATGGCAACCCACTCTACCCTATCCATGGGGCTTTTCAGGCAAGAAAAGCCAGGCAAGAGGAGCCAGGTGGGCTACAGTCCAAAGGGTTGCAGAGAGTCAGATGTGACTGAGCGACTAAGCACACTCACATCCACCCCTCCCTCCCTGAGTGACTAAAATTAGAATGGCTGTAGTTACACGATCTGCTAATTCCTTTCCTAGATATTTACCTCTGAGAAATAAAAATGCATGTCAATGCAAAAGCTCTCCTGTGCACATCTATAGGTACTTTATTTATAATATCCCCAGACTGGAAATAATCTAAATATCAGTCAGGAGGTGAATGGATACACAAATTGTGATATTTCTACACCGTGGAATACTACTCAACAACAAAATGAAAAAAATTAGTGATAACAGCAACAAAATTTCAAAAACGTTCTCTGTGGTAGAAGACAGGTGCAAAAGGCTAGGCAATGTGTGGCTTTATTTATATGACATTTTATAAAGGAATAACTCTGGTGACATTGTAAAGTTTGGGGGTAGCCTGTGATGAGCCAGTGGGAAGGGGATCTGACAGCAAAGAGACATGAAGGAATGTTTTTGAGATGATAGAAGTGTTCTGTTTGATTTTGGGGGCTAGTATATGACTGTATACATTTGTCCAAATACTGAACTATGCCCTTAAATTTAGTGAACTTTATTGTATAGAAATTATACTTCAATAAAATCCATTAAAATACTGAATAGAAGGTATTCTCATAGTGTGTTTCTTTGAGACACTATTTTTTTTTTTGAGACACTATTTTTGAAGATGTATCCTAGAGTATTAAAATGCTTGTTTGTGTAAAGGTTGAAATCTTATGATCCTGATCCAATAAATATATTTAATTGGCTTATGGCAGTGATATGATTTCTATAGAGACTATATAACACTCTAATTAACTAGATTCTTTTATTTAGGCAGCACAAAGTCCCAGGCCAGAGAAAGCTTGACGAGTGACAGAAATGAAGGCATTTTGTGAATCAGCTCAGTGAGAGACAGTGGGTCACCATTTAGATATGACAACTTGGAAAAAAATTGTTGTATCAAAGATCTGAAACATGGTTTTTGGAATATCTGTGCCAAACCTCAAAGAAATATTATGAGAGACAAGCATAATGAAGGCCATGGAGCCTCTACAAGATATGAAACTCCAGTATGAGTTGATCATCTAGTCTTGAGAAGAAATTCTTGAGATGGGTTGACAAGGTGAGGAAGCTGGAGAGAAGGCTGTCATGAGAAAGAGAACTGACATATTTCTTTATTTCACACCACCAACTACATCCAAGTTTCCAGCCACACTGTCTTAGGCTAAAACAATTGCTGGCAACTCCATTTTTCTTTGCTGATATATAATCACTTATAGTTTATTTGTGTGGATATATTTTTCCCTCTCCTTCGGCGTTTTTTTGAGCTTTGTATTATTAGACTGTATTCCTCATTGTGAACTGCTTAGTTCACATTAGGGACAAGTGTGCCACTGCCTCTGGAAGATGCCAGAGTGGTGTATGTAAACCATGATGAGGTTTTAGCTGACAGGGGATGGTATGTTAGCTTTGGCCTTGAGTTCTTGAGGGATCGTGATTAAAAGTTGTTCAGGGAGACAGATTGCCCTTTTTAGGTTGCCAGCTTTGTGGCTTTCCTGTGGAGTTGGGCTAGTTTTCGTCAACAGCTGTGGTTAATTTTCAGGAGCTAGGAGTAGCCATTTTAGAGGTGAATCTTCCCCTTTCTTTGAATGGTGAATGAAGTTTTTGACTCTTTGATTGCTGTGGTGTGTGCTTTTTAAATTTCTTTAATTGAGGACTGATTAGAAGTGATTGGCTTGGATTTTGTGTAAGCTAAGCAGAGGCCTAGGGCATGTTCAATGGCACTTCATGTAACCAGTGAGGATTCTCACATTAATGGTTGGCAAGAGGCAATTTGGATGAGATGCAGAGACAAGAAAGGATTCCAGGTGGTCCTAGTGGTAAAGAACCCACCTGCCAATGCAGGAGATGTAACAGACGCAGAGACATGGGTGGGTTCAATCCCTGGGTTGGGAAGATCCCCTGGAGGACAGCATGGCAATCCTCTCCAATATGCCTGCCTCAAGAATCTCATGGACAGAGGAGCCTGGCTGACCATAGTCCATAGGATTGCAAAGAGTCAGACACAAGTGAAGCAACTTAGCACACACTCATGCAGAGACAAGGATAATAATTGGTTGATGTTTAGTATTTGTCTATAGCCATTGTTTACCATAGCTATGGATGTGGGTTTTAAGGTGTACGTGATACAGTTCCTTATGTATGAGGAGTAAAGTGGTCGATTTGATTTTACATTTATTTTATGTTTAATTTACATTCAGTAAATTATGTCTGTAAATTTTAGTGAATTTTAGTTGTGTGAGTTTTGACAAACACAGTCATATAAGCACTCGTGTAATGAAGATACAGAACTGTTCCAGTGCCTCTCAGAATTTTCCTGTTCTCCACTGTAGTTAACACTTCCTCTGATTTTAACATGTGCCTTTTCCAGAAAGTCATATAAATTCAATTATATAGCATATAGGTTTTTTTAGTTGGCTTCTTTCACTTGGCATAATGCATTTGAGATACATCCATTTTGTTGTATATGTCAGTAATTAATCATTGGTGAATGATATCCCATTGTATAAATATGTCATGGTTTAATTATTTACCAGTTGAAGAATATTTAGTTATTTCTGGATTTTGGAGATCATGAATAAAGTTTCTGTAACTCCAATGTGGTAGTTAATTTTGGTTATCAGGTTGTCCAGGTAACAAAGTGCCCAGATATTTGGTCAAACATTATTCTGGGTGTTTCTGTGAGGGTGGTTTTGGATGAGATTAACACTGAAAATCAATAGGTTTTGAGTAAAACAGATCACTCTCCATATAAGTGGGCCTCATTCCACAGTTGAAAGTCTGAATAGAACAAAAAGGGTGGCCTTCAACTTTACCTCTTCTCCCTCCCCCAGCCCCCCTCAAGAGAGAATTCTCTTGCATGTTGCCTTTGAGCCTTACCTGCAACACTGGCTCTTCCCTGTTTCTAAATCAGATGACCATTGGACTCCTACTGGAATATCATCTCTAACCTGCTGGCCTACACTGCAGATTTTGGACTTGTTAACTTCTGTAATCACAAGACCAACCCCTTATAATAAATCTCTTCATGTATATGTATGTATGTGTGGACACAACACACACACATTCTCTTGGTTCTGTTTCTCTGGAGAACTCTGAATAATATAACCCACATACGAGTTTTCGTGTAACCATAAATTTTCATTTCACTTGGGAAAGTATCTAGGAGTAACACTGTTGGGTCACATGGTAAAGATATGTTTAACTTTATAAGAAACTACTGGACTGTTTTCATAAGTGACTGTACTATTTTGTGTTCTACCATCAATACATGAGAGTTACCATTGCTCTGGATCCTTTCAAACACTTGATGTTTTCAATGTTTTATTTAAAAAGATTTAGTCATTCTAAATTGGGTTGTAGTAATATCTTATTGTGGTTTTAGGTAATGGTATGTTGAACTTAGAGCTGATCTGAGAGAGCTCTTTATTTTCTGGTTGTTTTGATATCTGAATCCTTGGTCAAGATAAGGATGAAATCACTAAATAATGATTTATAAGTTTCTGTTCTAAACCTAATACTCCCCTGGAGTGGTTTTAAAGTATGTTCACAGGTAATTTAATATACTCTCTTCAAGAGATAAAGCTTAATTCCTCACACCACCTCCCCACTAAAAGAGCAGGCTGTCCTTAGTGATTCACTTTTAATGAATAGCATATAATAGAATTGATGGTACATAACTTTCAGCACTAAAAGGCTCCGTCCTTGCTTCCCTTTCTCTGGGATTACTCTCTCTGGGGAAAGCCAGTCAGCTGCCACACTGTGAAGACACTCGAGAAGCCCTATATGGCAGCCCTTGTAGGGAGTAGATGAGCCCTCTTTCTGAGAACTAGTAAGGACCAGACTTAGTCATGGCCTCTTGCTAAGACTCATGCATATGAGCCATCTTGGAGGTGGATCCTTCAGCCCAGTTAAGGCTTCATTCAGATGACTGCATGCTCAGCCAACATCTGGAGTGCAATCTTGTGCGAGACCGTGGGCCAAATCCACCAGCCAAGCTGCTCCTGAATAACTGATCCATAGAGATTATGAGATAATAAATGTTTGCTGTTTAAACTACTAAGTAATGTGGTAATTTGTTACACAGCAATAGATAACTAATGCAGATTTGGGTACTGGATTTGGGGTGCTATTATAACAGATATCTAAAAATCAGGATATGATCTTAGAATCAGGCAGTGAGCAGAAGTTGGAGGGACTTTGTTATTAATTATTCTGGCAGAGTCTGGGGGTACTCACCCAAATTATTGCTCTTGCATTTTAGCTCTGGTATAAATTTAGGCTCTACCTGATTTTAGTTTCTTTTAAATAGATTTTACAATGACTGACTCAAATTATGTACAGAGGACCATTTGTTTTAGGACTTTAAAAATGTCATACAGTTAACAAGTAAAACCATAAATCATGAAACACCCTTATCCAATTTCTTAAATATCTCCCTCTTTAGTGATTACTGTAACAGTAGGAAGTCCTTGTCTCAATTTTTATTTTAAATTTTAATCTCAGTATGAGGTTTTAAAGTAAAAAGTTTGGATGGAAATAACTGATTATCTGGTTCCAAAGGACACTTCCAAAAGAGATCTCTTGGGTATGATCCATGCACCCAAGTCTCACGGAGTAGGAGATTTACCACTTAAGGAGTTTAGTATCATTGGTGGATATTTTACATGTACATTCTTTAAGCCTCAAATTTAATTTCATTGGCAATCCAAGCTATTCTTTGTACAGAAGCCAGATTCTCGGCTATACTAATATATCATACCTGCCTTCTGTCAATTCCACAGTGCTACATAAATTCCTGTGTTCTGCTTTTTTGGCTTTTTTCTGGCCAAGGTGTGAAGAGGCCCAGGAGAGAGAAGAAAGTAAATCAGAATGTGTATACTGTCTTTTCCTCTCAGTAACCATGTCTGACTTAATCCTTGGCAGAGCTGAAGCACCCTCTTTCCCATGGTCAAGTCTTATTTCTTTCTGTCCTGGGGGCTGTGATACATATATTTAAACATACATTGAGTCATTAATATCCAGAATTCATAGGAAAGGGAGAAACACACTATTAAACAGCTATAAGAAACCATTTATATCACACAATAGCTTAAATGTGTATTGGATTGGATGCCACAGTTTGAGCAAACATGTTAAATATTTATTAAGATCAGTCCAGCTACAACTATTAGCCTGTTTCAGCTCAACTTGGAGGGGAAGAAATCACTGAAGTTCATTTTCATGGAATATATGAAAGTGATCCTTAATATCTGCATAGAAAATCTGGCTTGTTTCTTATAAATTTTCTGACAGGTCATGATATATGATATTCAGTACAATTTGAATGTTAGCTCTGGACCCCTGGCAATCCATTGAGGTAGGCATCCAAGGCATATTTGCTAGACCAGGACTGTCTTTTGTGGAAAATCAGTTACATTGTTCCTTTATTGTCATAAACTCGCTGTCACTTAATGACGTTTTCCAGTGATGGGTTCATTAGTGGTGAGAATACATGGCACAAATTAAGCTAGCATGTATATGTATGGCATAGCCTCTGTTATTTGTGCCATTATATGGTGTGCTGGTTTGGTTTTCCAGAAAGTATACTTCAAGATGGATTTAGGAGTGCAAAAGATTTATTTGAGTTTAACACCTGTGAAGGGAAAAGGAAGGGAGAAGGACTGGTCAAGGGGAGTCATCAGACTGTAGTACAGAAACAGTGAAGTTTCTGCCAGCCCATTGGGGAGCTCTCTCATGGAAGTCGTCATCTGGAGTAATTCTGCGTTGGGCTATAAAACCTAGGCCCTTTACCACAGTCTTTATCAGCCATTAGCTAGGGGCCACCTTGGAAAGAATGTAATCTTGGTTCTAAAACTGAGGTAGACCCTAAAGGGCTAAGTGACTTTTGAAAGCTGCCAGCTGACAACATTTTTTCTTTTTGCTCCTAGACTTAGAGTGCTTTCTTGAAGAGGGATCTGAGCAGCATATCTCCATGTCTGCTACATGTGGCTAAAGGCAGATCTTGTTTTGACTGTTTACTGTGCCATTCTTATGTCAGTTAGGTCCCAGAGATATAGCTATAAATCTCTGCATAGAGATACAGTAAAGCCTTCTTTTTTGAAATAGTTTGTTAATAAAAATAAAAAGTAGAAAATGATAAAATGTTAAGAATAATGCATATGTATTTTAGCTTAATATTATCTTATCTGCCAGTATTTTATCTAGGGACAAAGCCTTTTCTTTGAGTATGAGTCTTCTGGTTAGAATTGCATTTTATCTTCCATGCATAGGGAATACCGATAGATCATGGTATGGAATTTGCAGTTTTCTTTTCTTTTCTTTTTTTTTTCCATTTATTTTTATTAGTTGGAGTCTAATTACTTTACAATATTGTAGTGGTTTTTGCCATACATTGACATGAATCAGCCATGGATTTACATGTGTTCCCCATCCCGATCCCCCCTCCCACCTCCCTCCCCACCCCATCCCCCTGGGTCTTCCCAGTGCACCAGCCCCGAGCACTTGTCTCATGCATCCAACCTGGGCTGGTGATATGTTTCACCCTTGATAATATGCATGTTTCGATGCTGTTCTCTCTAAACATCCCACCCTCGCCTTCTCCCACAGAGTCCAAAAGTCTGTTCTGTACATCTGTGTCTCTTTTTCTGTTTTGCATATAGGGTTATCATTACCATCTTTCTAAATTCCATATATATGAGTTAGTATACTGTATTGGTGTTTATCTATCTGGCTTACTTCACTCTGTATAATGGGCTCCAGTTTCATGCAGTTTTGTTTTCTTGAAGCAGAGCACAACTTTATACACCATGAAACAATCTTGAGTATAGGAATCCTTAGATTTTTATGATTTTTCCATCAATATTTCATTAATGGAATGAAATATTTTTGTACCATTTTAATTCAATAGTGTTTTTAAATGATTCACCTTAATTTAGAGTTTTCAAGCCATCTGACCTAATTTCTATTTTAACTTCCTCTCCTTTTGCACTAATCCTTACTCAGCTTAGATTATATTTAATGAAATTCATTGCATAAGGTAAAAATAGGTTAGAGAATAAATAGGTTAGACTTTGGTTTGTGTATGACTTTATAGAGGAGAGCAGAAGTATTCAAGCTTCCCAGAGAGGGGTATAGTAGCTCTAAGACTTCAGTTAGGAATGAACATTGATCAATATCTTGTGTAGAGGGGATGGAGAGTGTCATTTAATTGAGCAAATAAAAACAGCTTTTTATATTTATAGCTTTATCTCCAACTGCATCTATAATTATATCTGTTAAAGAACATTTAAGAACAGTAAGTATTTTATTAGTAAAGAGGGATATGAGTCCAAATCACTGCCTCATGTCTTAACCTAGCTGGGTTCTGAGAGAATCTTTTGACCTATTAGTGTGAAGCCTGGACCAGGGTAGCAGTAATTAGACCGTTAGATTCTTTTTCCCTCTAGGCCCTGTTCTGTTTCCATTGACCATCCAAGGACCTCCCTCGAGGTCAGTGTCTTTCCCAGAAAAGTCTCAACAATACCAACTGCCTGAGATAAAGAAGCCAAGAGAGAACTTTAGAAAAGAGATAAGAGTTCTTAAAGAGAAGGAGGCCTTTGTCCCAGATCAGTTCTATTTATAATCACTTTACTCCTTTACCTAAAAGCTCCATCCTCAACTTCATGTCCTTGAAAGAGTTCTTTTTTCCCTGACTTTTGGAATTGAATAGAGGAGGCCTTGAGAGCCCCTGAAGATTAGCATGTGTCATGAACATCATTTTTATACTCATTTTAAAATGGCTAATAGAAATAGACCTTTCTTCCATTATTTTTTTTGTAGATGACTTGGCTCTGGGCTCTTTGGATAATGTTTGCAAACATCTAGGCTGGAACATCCCTTCATCCCCTGAGCATCCACCTACCATCCTAGTTTTTATGCTTTGAGGAAAGAACTATAGAAAGCTAATCATATCATTCAAGGTCTCTGGATGATGATTAGTTAAGTTGAAAACCCTAATAAGAGTCCATAAAATCCTGCTTCAGTTAAAGATAGAGTAGACAAAAATGCTACTATGGCCTAATGCCCTTCATCTGTCACAGAATTGACTTTTGGGAAGAGATGCAGTCTCACTGCCAAGATATTTAAACAGCTTTCACTGTCTCTTCTCATTTCGTAGGCACTGCAATTAACATTTTCTCTTAATTTAGAAATATCTGATGGCACTGTTAGGAGACTCTTGGTATCAGATAGAATATTGTCACCAGGAAAAGGAGAGTAGTTGGTGTTTTTAAAAAGGAAATTTTCCATCTCACTCAGATATGAAGGAGAATTCAAAAGCTTTACACACAAGCAAAAGCTGAAAGAATTCAGTACCACCAAACCAGCTCTTCAACAAATGCTAAAGGATCTTCTCTAGACAGGAAATGCAGAAAGGTTGTATAAACGTGAACCCAAAACAACAAAGTAAATGGCAACGGGACCACACCTATCAATAATTACCTTAAATGTAAATGGGTTGAATGCCCCAACCAAAAGACAAAGATTAGCTGAATGGATACAAAAACAAGACCCTTATATATGCTGTCTATAAGAGACCCACCTCAAAACAAGAGACACATACAGACTAAAAGTTGAAGGGCTGGAAAAAAATATTTCACGCAAACGGAGACCAAAAGAAAGCAGGAGTTGCACTACTCATATCAGATAAAATAGACTTTCAAATAAAGGATGTGAAAAGAGACAAAGAAGGACACTACATAATGATCAAAGGATCAATCCAAGAAGAAGATATAACAATTATAAATATATATGCACCCAACATAGGAGCACCGCAATATGTACGGCAAACACTAACGAGTATGAAAGGGGAAATTAATAGTAACACAATAATAGTGGGAGACTTTAATACCCCACTCACAACTATGGATAGATCAACTAAACAGAAAATTAACAAGGAAACACAAACCTTAAATGACACAATGGACCAGCTAGACCTAATTGATATCTATAGGACATTTCACCTCAAAACAATCAATTTCACCTTTTTCTCAAGCGCACATGGAACCTTCTCCAGGATAGATCACATCCTGGCCCCTAAATCTAGCCTTGAGAAATTCAAAAAAATTGAAATCATTCCAGTCATCTTTTCTGACCACAGTGCAGTAAGATTAGATCTCAATTACAGAAAAAAAAATTATTAAAAACTCAAACATATGGAGGCTAAATAACACGCTTCTGAATAACCCACAAATCATAGAAGAAATCAAAAAAGAAATCAAAATATGCATAGAAACGAATGAAAATGAAAACACAACAACCCAAAACCTATGGGACACTGTAAAGCAGTGCTAAGGGGAAGGTTCATAGCAATACAGGCTTACCTCGAAGAAACAAGAAAAAAGTCAAATAAATAACCTAACTCTACACCTAAAGCAATTAGAGAAGGAAGAAATGAAGAACCCCAGGGTTAGCAGAAGGAAAGAAATCTTAAAAATTAGGGCAGAAATAAATGCAAAAGAAACTAAAGAGACCATAGCAAAAATCAACAAAGGTAAAAGCTGGTTTTTTGAAAAGATAAACAAAATTGACAAACCATTAGCAAGACTCATTAAGAAACAAAGAGAGAACCAAATTAACAAAATTAGAAATGAAAATGGAGAGATCACAACAGACAACACTGAAATACAAAGGATCATAAGAGACTACTACCAGCAGCTCTATGCCAATAAAATGGACAACTTGGATGAAATGGACAAATTCTTAGAAAAGTATAACTTTCCAAAACTGAACCAGGAAGAAATAGAAGATCTTAACAGAGCCATCACAAGCAAGGAAATCAAAACTGTAATCAAAAATCTTCCAGCAAACAAAAGCCCAGGACCAGATGGCTTCACAGCTGAATTCTACCAAAAATTTAGAGAAGAGCTAACACCTATCTTACTCAAACTCTTCCAGAAAATTGCAGATGAAGGTAAACTTCCAAACTCATTCTATGAGGCCACCATCACCCTAATTCCAAAACCAGACAAAGATGCCACAAAAAAAGAAAACTACAGGCCAATATCACTGATGAACATAGATGCAAAAATCCTTAACAAAATTCTAGCAAACAGAATCCAACAACATATTAAAAAAATCATACACCATGACCAAGTGGGCTTTATTCCAGGAATGCAAGGATTCTTTAATATCCACAAATCAATCAATGTAATACACTACATTAACAAATTGAAAGATAAAAACCATATGATTATCTCAATAGATGCAGAAAAAGCGTTTGACAAAATTCAACACTCGTTTATGATCAAAACTCTCCAGAAAGCAGGAATAGAAGGAACATACCTCAACATAATAAAAGCTGTATATGACAAACCCACAGCAAGCATTACCCTCAATGGTGAAAAATTGAAAGCATTTCCCCTGAAATCAGGAACAAGACAAGGGTGCCCACTCTCACCACTACTATTCAACATAGTTTTGGAAGTTTTGGCTACAGCAATCAGAGCAGAAAAAGAAGTAAAAGGAATCCAGATAGGAAAAGAAGAAGTGAAACTCTCACTGTTTGCAGATGACATGATCCTCTACATAGAAAACCCTAAAGACTCTTCCAGAAAATGACTAGAGCTAATCAATGAATATAGTAAAGTTGCAGGATATAAAATTAACACACAGAAATCCCTTGCATTCCTATACACTAACAATGAGAAAACAGAAAGAGAAATTAAGGAAACAATACCATTCACCATTGCAACAAAAAGAATAAAATACTTAGGAGTATATCTACCTAAAGAAACAAAAGACCTATACATAGAAAACTATAAAACACTGATGAAAGAAATCAAAGAGGACACAAACAGATGGAGAAACATACCGTGTTCATGGATTGGAAGAATCAACATTGTGAAAATGAGTATACTACCCAAAGTAATCTATAGATTCAATGCAATCCCTATCAAGCTACCAACGGTATTCTTCACAGAACTAGAACAAATAATTTCACAATTTGTATGGAAATACAAAAAACCTCGAATAGCAAAGCAATCTTGAGAAAGAAGAAGGGAACTGGAGGAATCAACCTGCCTGACTTCAGACCTACTACAAAGCCACAGTCATCAAGACAGTATGGTACTGGCACAAAGACAGAAATATAGATCAATGGAATAGAATAGAAAGCCCAGAGATAAATCCACGAACCTATGGACACCTTATCTTCAACAAAGGAGGCAAGGATATACAATGGAAAAAAGACAACCTCTTTAACAAGTGGTGCTGGGAAAACTGGTTAACCACTTGTAAAAGAATGAAACTAGAACAGTTTCCAACACCATACACAAAAATAAATTCAAAATGGATTAAAGATCTAAATGTAAGACCAGAAACTATAAAACTCCTAGAGGAAAACATAGGCAAAACACTCTCTGACATGAATCACAGCAGGATCCTCTATGACCCACCTCCCAGAATATTGGAAATAAAAGCAAAACCAAACAAATGGGACCTAATGAAACTTAAAAGCTTTGGCACAACAAAGGCAACTATAAGTAAGGTGAAAAGACAGCCCTCAGATTGGGAGGAAATAATAGCAAATGAAGCAACAGACAAAGGATTAATCTCAAAAATATACAAGCAACTCCTGAAGCTCAATTCCAGAAAAATAAATGACACAATCAAAAAATGGGCCAAAGAACTAAACAGACATTTCTCCAAGGAAGACATACAGATGGCTAACAAACACATGAAAAGATGCTCAACATCACTCATTATCAGAGACATGCAAATCAAAACCACAATGAGGTACCATTACACACCAGTCAGGATGGCTGCTATCCAAAAGTCTACAAGCAATAAATACTGGAGAGGGTGTGGAGAAAAGGGAACCCTCTTACACTGTTGGTGGCAATGCAAACTAGTACAGCCACTATGGAGAACAGTGTAGAGATTTCTTAAAAAACTGGAAATAGAACTGCCATATGACCCAGCAATCCCACTTCTGGGCATACACACTGAGGAAACCAGATCTGAAAGAGACACGTGCACCCCAATGTTCATCGCAGCACTGTTTATAATAGCCAGGACATGGAAGCAACCTAGATGCCCATCAGCAGATGAATGGATAAGGAAGCTGTGGTACATATACACCATGGAATATTACTCAGCGTTAAAAAGAATTCATTTGAATCAGTTCTAATGAGATGGATGAAACTGGAGCCCATTATACAGAGTGAAGTAAGCCAGAAAGATAAAGAACATTACAGCATACTAACACATAAATATGGAATTTAGAAAGATGGTAATGATAACCCTATATGCAAAACAGAAAAAGAGACACAGATGTACAGAACAGACTTTGGGACTCTGTGGGAGAAGGTGAGGGTGGGATGTTTCGAGAGAACAGCATGTATATTATCTATAGTGAAACAGATCACCAGCCCAGATGGGATGCATGAGACAAGTGCTCGGGCCTGGTGCACTGGGAAGACCCAGAGGAATCGGGTGGAGAGGGAGGTGGGAGGGGGGATCGGGATGGGGAATACATGTAATTCCATGACTGATTGATGTCAATGTATGACAAAACCGACTACAATGTTGTGAAGTAATTAGCCTCCAACTAATAAAAATAAATGAAAAGAAAAAGAAAGGAAATTTTCCTCACTGACTTCTTCATTCCTAATCTTTAAACTGATACTTAAATAAGGCATAGTGATGGTTACCTGTAAATATTTAAAGTTAAGGTTTTTACATTGGCAAAAGGATCACCTTTTGTGCAAAGCTCCTGTTCTCCTGTGTAGCTGTAGCAATTGGAAGACATTTAAGTAAGAATGCAGTTATGTAGTCAGATCAATTCCTAGGGTCTACATGTATGTGCCTGATGGACCTGTATAGGTGTTCTTTGGGAAGGGAAAAGAAGAATGGAGAGTTTACTACGGTTACTGTTGTGTTAATCATGGTATTTGCTGTAGTTTCTTTTGAAAGAGGTTAAGGAAATTGATCAGCAGTTTAAACCAATCCATAGCTTGGGGCGTTTTGATAAGATTCACTCTAGAGAGGGGAAGTTTTCTTTTTTCTATGCACTAAGAGATAATTGTTACATAAACCACAGTTAATCCATATGTGGGTTTTGCTTTGTCAGAGATAAAAAACTGTTGTTACCAAGGAAAGCAAAAACTTGTTTGGAGAAAAGGGCCAGGAGGCATGCATGGCCTGTCACCATGGTCTGCATCTAAGTGGCAGCGGGACTCTATTCCTCATAAAAGCCACAGACTTTTGGATGTTCAGCTCCTAGAAAATCCCTTTGGAAGGTCTTTTAGTCTTTACTTTGGTCTCAAGACAAGTTAGCATCTTCAGGGGACCTCTTTCGTTTTCCCATGTAATATTTTCATTTTCTGCCTCATTTTATTATTAGTATCTCCTTTTTTACTTTGGGTTGCTGCATTGATTAGTTACATATACCTGCTTCAGGGCAGGTACATAACAAAAGTTTAAAGGCTGAGTGTAGTTGAAATGAAATAATCTTTACGCCTTATGAAAATATACAAGTGAGTCATTCTTTATTTAAACTAAAGGCTCAAGTTAAAAATTTTTTTCCCCATAATCTTTTAAACATATGTTCAGCAGGGATTAAAAAAATCTGTTTAGGCTGGAATCTTCTACTAAGTTAATAAAATGTTAATGTTTTCCCACGTTATGAATTTAGACATTTCTAGGATACTAAAGTCATAGTGGTTAAAACTTTCAGACAATGCTAACAGTGGAGTGAGGAGTATGGAAAAAGGAGAGGCACTTAGAGATTCCTTTTTATCTCTGCTGTTCTCACTTTCTCACATGTGCTAGACTAGGTACTTCCAGTTGTATAATTAGAGTCTCCTCTCTATAAAGTCTGCTTTACTCATTACACAGAAGTAGATTAAACATATTGGTGTGTGGTATGTGGAAATGGTGTATATGGGCATGTGAATAAAAGAATCTTGCAGACTTTTGAGTAAGAGCAGATTAACTTTATATTTATTTTCTAAGCATACATAAAAATATAACAGTGACCCCAGAGATAAAATCCTGTGAGTTTTAGAAAAAGTAAAAATTTGGAATTTAAAGAAATGTAGTAACATGGCATTTCTTATGTTTCCTTTCTTTGGTGGCATTTTTTTATGCTTGTGGTGGAACTTTTTCCTTTCTTTGAATGAGAGAGCTTTTGGTATTTATTGATAGCTGAGAACATTCATCTTTCATCCCTAGTAGACGAGATTGACACCTTTGAGGTCCCCAGCATACTTATATCCCCAAATCTGCACAAATAGCTTTTGGGGCTACTCTGTCATCGGGGCACCTACTTTCAGGAGAAATGGATGAGGTAATGTCTGTAGGAACTTTGAGAAGGCTGAGCACCAAAAATAAAATATTTTTAGAAGAAGTTATTACTCTGGACAGGCAAGACCTAAATGTGTAATGTAAAGCCAAGTGAGGAGAACACAGAATTTTGGTGTCAGTCAAAAGCAGCACTATGATCATGGGTGGGTGCTAAGACCTGATGAATAAAAAGTTTACATGCCAGGCACAGAAGGAGGACAAAGCAGAACCAGGGACTGGATTAAATATAACCAAATATAACCAAATAGAGACCAAAAAACCTCATCAGCTTATATTCTTTAATCAAGCTTTTCTTTATTTTTAAAAGTATTTTCTCTCTTTTTCTTTCCCAGTTTTTAAATGTTAATTTATTACTTACATTTACTTTCTTATTTGTATCCTGAAAACAATGCTGAGGAGTAATCATCAAACATTACTTTTCTCATCAGCAGTATACAATGAAAGGCTTTGTCTATTATAGCAAAATTCTCAGCATTTTCAAAGATACCTTTCAAGTGAAAGAATACTTAGAGGAGCAATTGTAAAATAGTTGAAATTATGGTCATTGAAGTTGGAGTTGGAGGAAAGTGGCCTAGAATATTTCCTGCTCAGATTTTCCACTCCTTGGCATCTAGGAGACTCTTGTAACTTCCTGATTTTTGGATAAAATCTAAACTTCACAGTTGACCTTCAAAGTTTTTCTGTAATTCTCATTTCTATAATTCTTGGTTACTCATTCCTCTTTCCTGTAATACTTGATTAAACTCATTTCTTATTAGTTCTAAGTGTGTCTTTGCTTTTCCACTTGGGCTCTTGCCACATTGTTTTTATATCTCTCTTCATATTTTACATGCTCTTCTTGCCTATAATGTTCTTTGGCTGAACTGTGTGCAACCCCTTTGGACTTGGCTAAATCCAAAGAAGCTCAGCCACTCTTAACCTCTGCCACCCTCCTCTGCTTTTCCTTTTACTCCACTCACGCCTTTATTATTCCTCCTCATCTACAACTTCTGAGGACCTTCAGCTTAAAAGCCCAGCATTACTCAGTGTCTAAAGCCACCTGGACCAGAATACAAAACCTTTATTATAAGAGCTATCATCTGTGATGGGTAGAACCTAGAATTATTCCTGCTGCCCCAAACCAAGGATTTTATATGAATAGCGTAGGCTGTTGGGTACCATAGACACCTGGTCTGTATGGTCGCTCTTTTGTCTTAGTGCCGTATTTGCCCTTCAGGTTAGGACAGACTCTATAGTGTTTGAATCTACCTAACTTTGATATTTCCCTCTCTTCTGGATTAGATCTCATTTCTGCCAATGCAGATTCTAGCTGAAAGCATGCTTTATCAGGGTCAATGGTGTCGTCATTCCCTGGACAGTGAGTTTCTTTGAATCAGTACCAGGAATGTTTTCTGTACAGTTTGTTTTTATAAGCTGGTTTTGCCTTCCTTAAAGCTGGTAGCCTCAGAGCAATTGGATTGTTTATACAGTGGCTCAATGCTACAGCAAGACTATTCTAGTCAATGGGTTGGATGTTGCAATGCCTTTATTGACCTCACCTTAGAAGTTAGGCAGCATCACTACCACAACGTTTTATTTATTGCAAGGCAGTTGTAAACTCTTCCAGATTCAAGGGTATGGGAATTAGACCTCACATTGTGGTGATATGTGGCAAGATTCTAGAAAAACTGTTAGGAATATTATTGCAGCTGTCTCTGGAAAATGCAATCTGCCACAGCCTGTATGTATAGTTACAGTCAGCATTTATGAAGATAGCACAGATAAAAACAAACTTGACCTCTTGTTTGAACAATAGTGTGGCATGTTCACATATTGCCTGTTCTAATTAGATACTTAAAGGTATTTATGATGGTGGTTATTACCTTCTTTAAATAAGAAGTGATATATATTCATGGTTAATTGATACATATTAATTACACACTGGATGTTGAAGGTTGTGGTAAGAACCAGTATTTGTTTTGGGCTTTAAAGATAATCCAGGAATAGATGGCCAGGATCTGTCTTGTTTAGAGATAGAGTTGCCCAGGAGAGTAGTTCAGAAGTATGATGGAGCAGGGGCTCTCCTAGTGGGCTGAGGGTAAGATGCTAGTCAAAGTCAGAGAGACAAAGGAGAAAGGTTAGGATGCTGACTGAACAATTTGTCAGAGAAGTCTTGGAGAGTAACAGAAGTGAAAACAACATCACGGCCATATCCAAACAGGTATATATTGTGTTAATAGTCACACCAGGAACTAGTCCCACAAATGTGGCTCATGTATTAGTTTGAAGGTAAGTTCTGAAAGTAGCAGAACAGCGTTGGACACAAGCGTTACTCAAGTTGGCATAAAAATTAATCTCAGTAAATTAGTCTTTGAAAGAGAATTACAAAAACTCATTTTGACTAATCAATTTTCTAAGAGCTGCCTTGTTTACAAGCAATCTATGTGAGGTTTTTAATAATATTTCTGGTTAATAACTAGCAAATTATAGGCACATGTCATTTTATTGTACTTTGTAAATAATTGTGTTTTTTTTTTTTTTTTTACAAATCAAAGGTTTGTGGGAACCCTATGTTGAGCAAATCTGTTGACACCATTTTTCTAACAGCACTATTTCTTAAATTATGTTGTTTTTAAAAAAGATAATAATCCAGTATTCTGGCCTGGAGAATTCCATGAACAGAGGAACCTGGCAGACTGCAGTCCATGGGGTTGCAAAAAGTCAGACACAATTTAGTGACTTTCACTCACTCTATACTTAATAGGCTACAGTATAGTGTAAAGGTAACTTTTTCTGCACTGGGAAACCAGAAAAAAAGTGTAACTCACTTTGGTGCAGTATTTGCTTTATTGTGGTCATCTAAACCCGAAATGTCTCAGAAGTATGCCTGTATTCAGAGATCTCTATCTTTTTGTTTATCTATGTATAAGTATCTTTCTGTATTTTTGTCTGTGTATAGGTCCAGGCCCATGTGCATGTTCCATGTGCTTACCCATAACCATATCTCTGTCCCTATATCCATATATACATCTGTATCTTGCAAAGTTTCAACTGGAGATTCACTGTGCTTTAAAAACCAGAGAAGTTTGGCTTAAACCTCTGTTTCCCTTCTGTTTCCTTCTTCTCAAGATTTTTACAACTTTTTCAGGAACAGAGAAGGGTTTATGACCTCATGATAGCCTTGGACTCTGAGCTCCTGCTCCTACTACAAGTAGTTTAATTTATGGACTGTGCCCAAACCTTACAGGTTTTCAGCTTATTTTCCTAAGTAAGCTTGATTCCTTCGTTTAATGGTTAGTTTTTGTTGCATAACAAATTGTCTTTTCAATGAGAGGCATGAAACAAAAGCTGTTTTATTCAGTTCATTGTTCTGTGGATCAGCTAGGTTGTTCTAAGTGGGCTGGCTTGGCTGACTTCCTTTGGGCTCTCTTGTTTATCTGTGTCAGATGGAGATTGGGTGTGGCTGAGTCATCTGGGATGGTCTCACTCATATATCAAGAGTGGGTAGACTAGTTGGTTTTGTGGAATAAGTGGCACACAGCTGGAACTAGTTGAAGATGCCCTGTTTAGTCTCTGATCCTATGAGGAGCTAACCTGAGCTTCTTCGCTTGATGGTCTCAGAGTTCCAAAGAGTCACAGTGCATAAGTGACTTTTCAGTCCTCTGCTTGTGTCACATTTGCTAACATCTCATTAGTGAAAATTACTCACATAGTCAAGGCCAAAGCCATTGTGGAAGGGATACCCAAATGCCTGTGACACTGAGGGAAATTATTACAGTCATTTTTGCAAACACTTTACCACATCTTCCAAAGAGAAATTTAATGTCAGCTGTTAAATGCGTGTATTTTAAACTCTGATCCTTACGTTAGACCTGATTTTTCGTTAGATTAGGAAAACATTTTCTACTTCTTGTGTTTCTCTTTCAAAACAGTAACAAATAAAAGTATGTTAACATTGGGCTTTGGGAAATGTAAGGGGAATTTTTTTTTTTAGTGCACTGCGCTGACTGGGGGAAGCCCTCTAATGGCATTTAATGGGCAGGGACCAGGAATGCTGGGGACAGTTTGAACCTCACAGTCAACGCTTGTCTTACCCCTATTGAGAAACACTGAGCTACATGTACCAAGGGGATATTTTTTGCATTGAATTACTTACTTCCTCCATCACTGGTTATGGAGGTAATTTTATGATAGAGGAGAAAGAACACTAGACTGAGCTAGAGGAAACTGAATTTGTAATCTTTTCTGTGCCACACAGTGACTGCATGATCTGGAGCAAATCATTAAAGTATTCTGGAACTGTTTCCCACCTTAAAGTAACAGGGTTGGATGAGATGACATATACTTATTTACACACTTATTTTCCTCATCAGTCCACAAAGATTTTGAGGTGGGATGAAAAATGCATAAAGTAAAATAGATATTTGAGGTTCAGTTCAGTTCAGTTGCTCAGTCATGTCTGACTCTTTGAGACCCCATGGACTGCAGTATGCCAGGCTTCCCTGTCCATCACCAACTCCCAGAGCCCACTCAAACTCATGTTCATTGACTTGGTGATGTCATCCAGCCATCTCATCCTCTGTTGTCCCCTTCTCCTCCTGTCTTCAGTCATTCCCAGAATCAGGGTCTTTTCAAATGAATCTGTTCTTTGCATCAGGTAGCCAAAGTATTGGAGCTTCAGCTTCAGCATCAGTCCTTCCAATGAATATTCAGGACTGATTTCCCTTAGGATGAACTGGTTGGATCTCCTTGCAGTCCAAGAGACTCTCAAGAGTCTTCTCCAACATCACGGTTCAAAAGCATCAATTCTTTGGCTCTCAGCTTTCTTCATAGTCCACTCTCACATCCATGCATGGCTACTGGAAAAACCAAAGCTTTGACTAGACGGACCTTTATTTGAGAAAATCTATATAAAAGAAAGGGTTTCCCTGGTGGCTTAGTGGTAAAGAATTCACCTGCCAGTGCTGGAATCATGGGATTGATCCCTGGGTGTGTAAGGTCCCTGGGAGAAGGAAATGGCAACCCACTCCTGTATTTTTGCCTGGGAAATCCCATGGACAGAGAAGCCTGGCGGGCTGTAGTCCATGGGGTCACAAAGTGTCAGACATGACTGAGAGACTGAACAACAACAACAACAACATATAAAAGGAAAATAAGAGGGAGGAGGAGTAAAACATTAGGAAAACTGGTTCAGAGAAAACATACTTTGAGGATCTATATGATTGCTAGAAACAGACTTCAAATTTGACTCTTAAGTACGAAAGGACACATGATCATTATTCGAGTTACAGCTACTATAAAATGAGAATATAAGTTGTTCAGATGAAAGAAACTTTTTGTTACTGAAACTCGAGATAGCTTTACTCCTTAAGATAACATAATGGTGTGCAGAAGACCAGTTCTTGAAAGTATACAGTAGATATGTTAAACAATTTTCCTACAGTGATTTCTTATCATTTCCCATAGTATAAACTGATGTCATAACAAAAAGAGACTAAAACAATGTCTACATGTACACCAATGTGGATTTGACTTGTCTCAGTGGTAAATACTTAAGACTCTTTTCCAGAGTAACAGCTTAATGAAAGTCCTTCAAGATGCCCTCAAGGAATAGTATTTTTAACTACTAGGTCTCAGTGATCTCAAGATCTTTTCTGTCTCTGTGGTTATGATTTATGTTTTGGGAAGAAAAAAGACTTTTAGTTTGTGTTAGTCTGGGTGGCTTAAAGAGCAGAAATTTATTTTGTCATCATTCTGGGGATTAGAAGTCCAAGATCAAGGGGCATCAGGGTTGGTTTCTGCTGATGCCTCTCTTCCTGGCTTGTTGGAAGTTGCCTTCTCGCTGTGTTCTCATATGAGATTCCCTCCCTGTACCTGTGGGAAGACAGAAGGATCTCTGACCTCTTTCCTTTTTCTGATAAGAGTACCTGTCCTATCAGATCAGGTCCACACTTATGACGGCAGTCACCCTTAATTACAGCCGTAAAGGCCTCATCTCCACATACAGTCACACTGAAGTTTAGGACTTCCATATAGGGATTTTGTGAGATGTGACTTCAGTCCATACATGGCTTTCTAAATTTGTAATAATCAACTGACTTAATGGGGACAAGGGTACATTTAATATTAAGTGTTATTTATAATATTAATGTTATTAGAATGTTATTAGATTCCATGTTATTTCTTTGGTTTTCTTACAATTTTCAGTTTGAAACCGACAGAACCATTTCATTTTTTTCACCCCCAACATACTTTATTTTGCATACACATGAAAGAATTCCAGAGGTTTGACATCTTTATTTAAAATAATAAATGTAAATTATTGTCATCTGATGCCATCTTTCCTCTCCAATTGTCAGTCGAGTTAATTTCACCAATTACAGATGAAAATGGCTTTTTGACATGTCTTCAGAGGGTTTCTTGGTGGTACATGACTTTTGGAATTCATAGAAGAGATTCCAATCTTGAAAAGCACATATGAGTGTGTGTACATGTGTGTGCATACATATAGACACCAGTGCTAAAAATAACAACTAAAGTAAAAAAGATCACATAAATCATTTATTGTTTATTGAAGGGTGATATACACTTTTTTTTGCAATACTGCTTGGCAAAGGGCAGAGTCTAGTCCATGGTATCATCTTTATTTAATAACAGGAAATATGTTATAAGGCAGCTAACATGCTTTCTAGTTTATTCCAGTGGCAATCTCATTCTTTAGTCCCCCTGCAACAGCTGTACTGAATAAACCTAAGTAAGGATGAAGAAAGAGGGGGAGGGTTAGAGAGGGTGGAGCTTGAGGTAGGAGTAGCAGAAAAAAAAAAGTTGCAAAGAAGATTAAGTTAGGGTGGTATTTTCTGAATCTTTATTATATTTGTGTTAGGATATGTTTTATAGGCTCATAAAATTCGGTCACATGAGTAGATTCAAAAGTAAAGCAGTGAGCCTTAGTCTATTTATTATCATTATAATAGTGTGAAAACCATTTCCATTGCAGGTGTTTCAAAGACCCATAGAGGTTACATGACTTACACATTAACATATTATTATAATAACATGAAGCTTCTACCCTTTGACCCATAAGCTTTTGACTTTAATAATTTCCAGGTTATTCCTTAGTCGAAATATGTTTTCCCTTCAATTTTCACACTGGTGCACTTTCTTTAATATAACTAATATAATAAATAAATTATATCCAGATGAAAGCCTGTCATCCAATACCTCATCCCAGCACAGTGCCTGCAAATGCTATCGCAAGCATTTCTCTGCATGCTGCCTGTCTCAGGGATAGAGACCTGGGAATCTGGCCCAGGTGGTATTTGAAAAGAGGCAGTATGAAATGAATGGGTAAGGTCAAGGAAAGATCACCTTGGATGAAAGTCTAAGGTCAGTACTTGCTTTTTTATTCTCACATAAAATGAAGGAGGGGATTGGGATAAAGAGACAAAAGAGAGTTCATTGCAGATTGAAAAACTGTGTCAAATATGGGGAAAAAACCCCACCAAAGTGAAGAGTTTATCACGAAGTGCACCAAACATAAAAGAATGAACACATGGGTTTAAGTCATCTGGGAGTGACAGGTAGTCTTATTATTTAGCTTGCTGCACACTAGATGGCTGTTTGTTTTAGTCACTAAGTTGTGTCTGACACTTTTGTGACCCCTTGGGCTGTAGCCTGCCAGCCGCCTCTGTCCATGGGATTTCCCAGGCAAGAATACTGGAGTGGGTGGCCATTTCCTTCTCCAGGGGATCTTCCCCACCCAAAGATCGAATGTGTGTCTCCTGCGTTGGCAGGTGGATTCTTACCACTGAGCCACCTGGAAGCCCAGATGGCTGTAGTCAGGTTTTCTGTTTTGTTAACCATGGAGCCAGTGATTTCTTAAAGCTGTTCCTTTGTCTAAGGGAGTTTGTGTGCTTTATTTTCCACATAGCACCTCTGTCTGAAAAGCACAATGCATGTCTAAGCACAAACTGCTAATTCCTCAGATTCAGCACTCTTGCAGTCAGTGATTGCAAAGAAAAAAGGATCATATTTGAACGTTGTATACTCTGAGTGGGTGTTGTATTCACATGCAGTAGTTATTGTATCCTTTCCTCTTTTCTAGTGGGACGATCAGATTCTTCTGTTTTCTCTGGTCTCCTCCCTCCCTCCTGGTGTTTTTTCTTCCCTTTTTTTCCTCCTTATCTTCCCCCCTTCATTTCCCCTGCCTCTACTTTTTTCTCTTTTTTTTGTCAGATAACCAGCATAGGCGCTAAGGGAGGAAGAGAAGGATCATCATGGCAAGTGGAAAAAGCTACAGAGGGAAACACAGATAGTCCTTTGGTGGTAATATATTTTCAGTGGATTAGGCTTTCTGTGCACACGCACACACATACACACACGCATTTGTGATACACTGTCAAGGAGGAAGAAGAAAAGTAAGATTTCAATTTGTTGAATTTCTGTGTACCAGACTCTATTAGACTGATTTATTCAGTTTTTAAAATAACAGAAGGAACTCTTGATAAATAAGTAGAATATCTCTGATATCGGTGTCTGTTATCATCATTTGGATAGTACAGTGTCTAAAACCTACATGTTATTCACCATACAATACTTCTCAGTGTGTATAATCAAATATATGTATAAACATAGTGATGCCAGCAATTCAGTGTTCAGTAACTTATTTATGAAGCCAGTACTTATGGACTGCCTACCCTGTCCAGACAATGTTTTAGGAATTCAAAATAATGTAACAAAGAGGATAGTCAAGGTTATTTCATTAAGTGAGTATTTGTGTGTGTTCTTTTGTTGTACATTTATTTGGCTTATGAACACTGGTGCTTTGACATTACAGTGCATAGTTACATAATGGTAATGATAAAAACTGATATTTTCTGGGCATTTTCTGTTTGTGGGAGGCTCTACTCTGCTGAATGGTGACTGCATATTAGGTTCCTTAGAAATAGGCTTCCCTTATGGCTCAGATTGTAAAGAATCTGCCTGCAATGCAGGAGACCTGGGTTCTATCCCTGGGTCAGAAACATCCCCTGGAGAAGGGAATGGCAACCTGCTCCAGTATTCTTGCCTGGAGAATCCCATGGACAGAGGAACCTGGTGGGCTACAGTCCATGGGATTGGAAAGACTTGGACACTACTGAGTAACTTTCACTAGAAGTGAGACTTCCTATGTAATTCTTAAATTTAAATTAATTAAATAACTAATTATATCCTGCTGCTGCTAAGTTGCTTCAGTCATGTCCGACTCTGTGCTACCCCATAGATGGCAGCCCACCAGGCTCCCCTGTCCTGGGATTCTCCAGGCAAGAACACTGGAGTGGGTTGCCATTTCCTTCTCTAATGCATGAAAGTGGAAAGTGAAAGTGAAGTCACTCAGTCATGTCTGACTCTTCGTGACCCCATGGACTGTAGTCTGGACTGTAGCCCACCAGGCTCCTCTGCCCATGGGATTTTCCAGGCAAGAGTACTGGAGTGGGTTGCCATTGCCTTCTCCAAATTATATCCTACCTTGTTCTAAAGACAACTGAAAAAGATTCAAGTGATATGGCACAGGAAAATAATTTAAAATTAGCAAGAAATATGAGGTAATGGAGAAACAAAGTGGAGAAAGTTTGTTGAGCTGGCAGTGAGGCTTGTGAAACAAATTACAGGCCACACATCTTCATATACTTTTCACCAGGGACAGGGGAAAACGTGGTAAGGTTCAGGGCCCATAGAGGGAAAATGAGCTACTTGTTGAGGATAAGCATAATTTCTGAGACTGAGATAAAGTTATTTTGTGGGCTGTCATTCATGATGCAACATAGAGAACAGTGTACTTACTGGAAACACAGTCAATTTTTCATTATAGGCTGTTGGCTTCAGTACATTTAATTCTAGAACAATTCAATAAATGTAGTTCTAATGGGCAGAGTGAGGAGTTAAGTGTTGGGGCAAATTGAGTTGAAAAGGTGGACCATATAATGTCCAGTAATGAAGTTTTCTGAATTTTCTTGATTAATGCGAAGAAAGATGGTATCAGAGGAATGTATAGTCTGCGTACGCTCATGTGATCCTTCATAAAAAGAATATCTTTCAGTCATGAGTTCAAAAGGCATTGACCCACAGTAAATTCAAGATTAATTTCAGTGTCAAAATATTTGGAATGCAGATATTCTGGATTAGTTCAGCCTTACTCTTTATATCAATCACTCAAACTGGGGGCAGAGTTGACATCCTACAAAAGGACACTGTTGGTGTCTTTAAGGTTTTCTATGTAGAGGATCATGTTATCTGCAATTAGTGAGAGTTTTACTTTTTCTCTTCCAATCTGGATTCCCTTTATTTCTCTTCTCTGATTGCTGTGGCTAAAACTTCCAAAACTAAGTTGAATAGTAGTGGTAAGAGTGGGCACCCTTGTCTTGTTCCTGATTTTAGGGGAAATGCTTTCAATTTTTTGTCATTGAGATAATGTTTGCTTTGGGTTTATCATATATGGCTTTTGTTATGTTGAGGTATGGTCCTTCTATGCCTGCTTCCTGGAGAGTTTTTCTTTTTTTATCATAAATGCATGTTAAATTTTGTCAAAGGCTTTCTCAGCATCTCTTGAGATAATCATATGGTTTTTATCTTTCAATTTGTTAATGTGGTATATCACATTGATTGATTTGCTAATATTGAAGAATGCTTGCATCCCTGGGATAAAGCCCACTTGGTCATGATGTTTTTAATATGTTGTTGGATTCTGTTTGCTAGAATTTTGAAGAGGATTTTTGCATCTATGTTCATTAGTGATACTGGCCTGTAGTTTTCTTTTTATGTGGCATCTTTGTCTAGTTTTGCTATTAGGGTGATGTTGGTCTCATAGAATGAGTTTGGAAGTTTACCTTCTTCTGAAATTTTCTGGAAGAGTTTGAGTGGGATAGGTGTTAGCTCTTCTCTAAATTTTTGGTAGAATTCAGCTGTGAAGCCGTCTGGTCCTGGGCTTTTGTTTGCTGGAAGATTTTTGATTACAGTTTCTATTTCCGTGCTTGTGATGGGTCTGTTAAGATTTTCTATTTCTTCCTGGTTCAGTTTTGGAAAGTTATACTCTTTAAAGAATTCACCCATTTCTTCCAAGTTGTTCATTTTATTGGCATGTAGTTGCTGGTAGTAGTCTCTTATGATCCTTTGTATTTCTGTGTTGTCTGTTGTGATTTCTCCTGTGCTGTCTGTTGTGATTTTAATTTCTAATTTTGCTAATTTGATTCTTCTCCCTTTTTTAATTGAAAGAGACATGTGTACCCCAATGTTCATTGCAGCACTGTTTACAATAGCTAGGACATGTAAGCAACCTAGATGTCCATCAGCAGACAAATGAATAAGAAAGTTGTGGTACATATACACAATGGAATATACTCAGCCATTAAAAAGAGCACTTTTGAATCAGTTCTAATGAGGTGGATGAAACTGGAGCCTATTATACACAATGAAGTAAGTCAGAAAGAGAAACACCAATGCAGTATATTAATGCATATATATGGACTTTAGAAAGATGGTAATGATGACCCTATATGCGAGACAGCAAAAGAGACACAGATGTAAAGAACAGACTTTTGGACTCTGTGGGTGGAGGTGAGGGTGGGATGATTTGAGAGAATAGCATTGAAACGTGTGTATTACCCTATGTGAAATAGATCACCAGTCCAAGTTCGATGCATGAAACAGGGTACGCAAAGCCAGTGCACTGGGACAACCCAGAGGGATGGGATGGGGAGGGAGGTGGTAGGAGGGGTTCGGGATGTGGGACCCATGGCTGATTCATGTCAATGTATGTCGAAAACCACGACAATATTGTAAAGTAATTAGCCTCCAATTAAATTAATTTACAAAAAAAAGGACATTGTTTATGAATACCAGAAGGTCCTATTATAATGTCCCAATTCCTGTGACAATACTCTCATCAGGTTACTTAGTACTTCACAACTGCTTTTGTGTTTGCATTTTGTGAGCCCCCCTCCCACCTTCTTATGCTTTATTTTAATGATTCGAGTCATGAACCTGGAATAAGATGGTATTCTTTTTTTTTTTTTGACAAATTAAATATCGATATGTATTTTTTCTATTAATGAGTCAATGCATTACATTTAGAAGACAAGGAATAATTCACTCATTGTCATGCAGAGTTAGAATTTTGGTAACCATCTTTCAATAATTTTCTAGGAATAAGTTTAAAAATAAGTCATATATTATTTCATATCTTACACTTTTTACTTAGTTTATCTAATTCTTTTTCCTGGTGCAGCATGGTGTTTGCTACAGTCTTAAGGTTGTACGATATTCTATGTTGTGTTCTATACAGTTGATTTATTATAGTTCATGTAATAATATAGTTTAGTTAGCCATTTGTAGATGTTTTGGTGTTAAAGACAGAAGAGTCAGAAAAGAAAGGGAACAGGTGAGAGCTAAGGTGGGTTATTGCAACTTGGTTAATAAATGCCCAGAAACATCTTTGTTTTTTAACAGATCAGAAATCCAGAATGTCACAAAGAGCTTTGTATGATAGTAAATTACAAAATGTGAAAAAAATTTCTTTTCTAGTCTCCTTCCTGTCTCATGCCTTCTACTTTACCAGTAGACATGATAGAAATATTTTAAATAAAAAATGGAAAAGTAGGAGAAGTAACAGGAAGTTGAGCCAGTTGAGTGATCTGATTAATCTGCAGTAAAATCCTAAACTCTGAATCTAATATAATCCACATTAATAAGGTCTGCATTTGTTTTTAGTGTAGCTGGAAATTTGCACAAAATTTCTAACTGTAGCTTTCTTTAAGACAATTACATTTATTAGTATTTGCAAAGAGTTACTGTCTTGGAGGATATGTGTTGGATATTATTATTATCAATGAATTTACAGTGTAAAAGAATGTGTTCCTGAAGTGTGAATCCATGGGCTTGGAGAGAGACTGCTGGACCAACTATATTTCTTTTGTGACTCTTCTGGTCTACTAGATTTATAGCAGAACACAATAACTATTAAATCTGAAATGTTTTGTGATTTTAGAACTCAGTTTCCTCTAAGCTGCAGTGGATGCTTGAGGGTCTGGAATAGGACTACATGGTCTAGACTCTGGGCGGAAAGCTCAGTGTGGAAACTGTAAAGGGCATCTCCTGGACAGCAGAGCCTAGATCTACACCTGTAACTCACCAAGTGCTTTCTCTCAAGTGTCACCCCTTGAGCTTAGGGAACTCTTTCATTGCCAGCAGCACATTTTATACATCTAAGCATTGTCTTCAGTAACTGGGTTTATTTCTATCATTAAACATGTATATTATCAAGTGTGAAACAGATCACCAGTCCAGGTTGGATGCATGAGACAAGTGCTCGGGGCTGGTGCACTGGGACGACCCAGAGGGATGGGATGGGGAGGGAGGTGGGAGGGGGGTTCGGGATGGGGAACACATGTAAATCCATGGCTGATTCATGTCAATGTATGGCAAAAACCACTACAATATTGTAAAGTAATTAGTCTCCAACTAATAAAAATAAATGAAAGAAAAAAAAAAAAAAAGAATGGCAGTGCTTTGCCTTTGGCTTCTTGGAGCATGGTATGGTGGGAGTGGAAAATTCTTTAATGTTTCTGAATGTGGCTGCAATCAAATCTCCACCCAGGTTCTGTCTGTGAGGTTTATTTAAGAATGGAGTTTATGTTTCTTCATGTGGTATAATATCATTTTTTTTTCCAAGTGTTGAAATTTACAGTCTGAAATTTGTTTGATGAATTGATTTAGGTCTTTCTGAACAAGTAAAATCTTTCTTGGAAATGTATTATTTTTTTCTTTGGCACTATGCTGGGCATTTTGTGAAACATAAGTACTGTTATTATTCTTCTCCTTTAGAGTATGAAATTTACATGGACTTCTGTCCCACTTCATAACAAGGATTTTAAAGGTGGAAATGAGTGGCTGCTGCAGTATGATCTAGTGGAAAGAGCACTAGGTTAGGAGTTAAGACCTGCCATAATCTTGACTCTTATTAACTAATTGTGTGTTTGCAAGTCTAGAATTTAGTCTGTTGGATTGCATTTGACTATTACTCATTACATTTCATAAAAATTTTATTATAGACATTTAGAAACATATGTGAAAGAAAATGTGATAATAAAAAAATGAACTGATGCATACATCTCCCAGTTTCCACAGTCATCAGGACACTGTTAGTTCTGTCAGATCTATGCCCACAAACACCAACATCGCTGTCCTTCTACCCCAGAGCTATGTTGAATTAAATCCCAGATGTTACTTTATTTATCTGCAAATATTTCATTATATATCTCAAAAGATACAGATTTTTAAATAAAAATCACAATTACTACATCTAAACATTAACCTCCCCCAAATCTTTAATTCCATCACATGTCAAATTTTCTCAATTTTCTCAAGTTTTTAAATGTTTATTTGAATGGGGGTTCACATAAGGTCATACATTGTGATTACTTAATTATAGTCTATAAGGTTTCCTCCACATTTCTTTTCTTTTAATTGTCCTGGGCTGTTTAACACATTCTGTCTCCTTTGTATTTCTAGTAAATTGATGGATCTAGTTGTTGTTGTTTAGTTACTCAGTCGTGTCTGACTGTTTGCAGTTTTATGGACTGTAGCCTGCCAGGGTCCTCTGTGCATGGAAATATCCAGGCAAGAATGCTGGAGTGGGTTGCCAGTCCCTTTTCCAGGGGATTTTCCCAACTGAGGGTTTGAACCAGGGTCTTCTGCACTGCAGGCAGATTCTACTGTCTGAGCCTCCAAGGAGCAAGAATCTTTTAATTTCTTGGCTGAGTCACCATCTACAGTGATTTTGGAGCCCCCAGAAATAAAGTCTGTTACTGTTTCCATTTTTTCCCCATCTCTTTGCCGTGAAGTGATGGGACTGGATGCCATGATCTTAGTGTTTTGAATGCTGAGTTTTAAGCCAGGCTTTTTGCACTCCTCTTTCACCTTCAAGAGGCTCTTTAGTTCCTCTTCACTTTCTGCCATTAGTTTGGTGTCACCTGCAGATCTGAGGTTATTGATATTTCTCCTGGCAGTCTTGATTCCAGCTTATGATTTGTGCAGCCTGGCATTTCACATGATGTACTTTGCATGTATGTTAAATAAGCAGGGTGATAATATACAGCTTTGACATATTCTTTCCCAATTTTGATCAAGTCCATTGTACCATGTCTGGTTCTAACTGTTGCTTCTTGACCTACATACAGTTTTCTTAGGAGGCATGTAAGGTGGTCTGGTATTCCCATCCCTTTAAGAATTTTCTACATTTTATTGTGATCCATACAATCAAAGGCATTAGCATAGTCAATGAAGCAGAAATAGATGTTTTTCTGGAATTTTCTTGCTTTTTCTATGATCCAACAGATGTTGGCAGTTTGATCTCTGGTTTGTCTGCCTTTTCTAAATCCAGCTTATACATATGGAAGTTCTCGATTCATATACTGTTGAAGCCTAATTTGAAGTATTTTGAGCATGTCCTTCCTAGCATGTGAAATTAGTGCAATTGTGTGGTCATTTGAACATTCTTTGGCATTGCCCTTTTTTGGGATTGGAATGAAAACTGACCTTTTCCAGTCCCGTGGCCATTGCTGAGCTTTCCAAATTTGCTGGCATATTGAGTGCAGCACTTTCATAGCATCATCTTCTAGGATTTGCAATAGCTTAGCTGGAATTCCATCACCTTCAAGATGGTGGAGTAGAAGGATCTTTGCTCATCTTCTCTGCTGACAACACCGAAATCTCAATTAGCTGCTGAACAATCATGGACAAGCGATGTTGGAATCCACCAAGAAACAATAACCCATGTCCAAGGGCAAAGGAAAAGCCACAACAAGACATTAGGAGGGGTGCAGTCACATTTAGAATCAGACCTCATACCCGCCTGAGTCGCTACAAGGGCACAACCAAAACCTTGTGTGCACCAGGACCCAGTGAAACGAACAGTGACCCCCACAATAGACTGAGCCAGACCTGTCTTTGAGTGTTTGAGTGTCTCCTTTGGAAGCATGGGTCAGTGGTGCCTTGCCCTCGGGACAGGGCTCTGGCAGGAGTAGTCCTGGGAGGTGTGGCACGTGGCATAAGTCCTCTTGGTGGAGGTCATGTAATCATATTAGCCCTACTATAGAGCCGCCAAGCAGGTGACCCACAAACTGCATGGATCTAGAGGAGTGATCAAATCCAAGTTTGAGTGATTTTATTTTGTATTGGTAGGATTACTTCTTACATGGTGTTATGTATTTCCTAGGGAAGTACATAATATCTTGACGTTTCTTTCTGTGAGTTATTAATCGTTGATCATTGTCTAGGTTTGTTACTTCATTTTGAGTTGCAAAATGGTAATTCTATCATTTCCTGTTTTCATTGTTAGCTGCAGAACTTCTATAAAGAACTTTTCTTTGTTGACTATCATTCCCTTAAGGTGGAAGCCATAGAAAAGGGGCACCAAAAATAGTTTGATCCTTTCTGTTTACATAGTGGTTTTCTCAATAATAATTTCCCTAAAATCTTGTAAAGATGACTTTTTTTTTTTTTTAAAGAGGAGGGAAGATTCATGGCAGCATTATTTTGAACAGTGAGTTAAAGTACTTTTTATCCATTTCAAGATATTGTCTTAAGTTTATGTAGTTGGAGTTTATGTAGGTTGGTTACTCAGACTTTTGACATGACCCTCCCCTAACTGATACTCTTTGATAACTTCTTTGCTTCTGGAATGACAAGGTGTTCCAGGCTCATCTTGTGCATTTCCTGTCCCTGACCTGGATTCAGTCATTTTTTCAAAGATTCCTAATTCCTTTTATGGGGATTTGATGTTAAGAAGTCATAGAGGCAAATAATATAAATAAATATATTTATATTTAAAAGATAAAACAGACCATAAATTCTTAATATTGCCTATAACCAGGACTAATGAGTTTTTAATTATCTGTTTTACATCTTTATCCCTTTCAACCTTACTGAAAATTGGTTCTTACCAACAGCAAAATAAGAACTTATTTGCCTTATATCATAGTATATATACAACCATCTCAGAATAATGAAGCCAAACCTACAGTATGACTACTGAAAATGACTTAAGATGTATGATTAGTATATTTTAAATTACTCTAAATTAAACACTATAGCTCGGAGTATCTTGTAATAAGTACTCTCTGTGTGGTTATGCCATTACATGTATATATATTTAGGTCATTTTATTTGCAGTTTATAGGAATTGCTTTGGCAGAATTTATTTTTGCTGTTGTTTAGCTGCTAAGTCATGTCTGACTCTTTTTGTGACCCTATGGACCCGCAGGCTCCTCTGTACTTGGAATTTTCTAGGCAAGAATACTAGAGCAGGTTGCTATTTCCTACTCCAGGGAATCTTCTTGACCAGGGATCAAACGTGTGTCTCCTGCATTGGCAGGTGGATTCATTGTCACTGATCCACCTGGGAAGCCCAAATTTATTTTATAAAAATATATAAAATAATTGCATATTTCCAGTGGCATGTGTGCAGAAGAAGCTATTTTCAAAGAACTGTGGCTTCTGTCCCTTGTTCCTTTACCTTGTCCATTCCCATCCCCTGTAGATAACCACTTAAACAGTTCATGTTTTATCTTTCCAGGTTTCAAAAGATATAAGCATATACATGGTTTAAGGTTTCACTTTTACTGGACTGCTCCTCCACTCCACTGCCCGCCCTGCTCCATACACACTTCAGACACCAATCACAAGTCCAATTGTCACCCTTGCTTCTGAAGGACTATAGATTGGCAGTTTCCATAACCATCTCCTTGTGTTTTATTGATTTGCTACAGAACCCCATCAACAGTATGAAAAGGCAAAACGATCGGACACTGAAAGATGAACTCCCTAGGTCAGTAGGTGCCCAATATGCTACGGCAGATCAGTGGAGAAATAACTTCAGAAAGAATGAAGAGACAGAGCCAAAGCAGAAACAACACAGCGCTGTGGATGTGACTGGTGAGGGAAGTAAAGTCCAATGCTGTAAAGAGCAGTACTGCATAGGAGCCTGGAATGTTAGGTCCATGAATCAAGGCAAATTGGAAGTGGTCAAACAGGAGATGGCAAGAGTGAACGTCAACATTTTAGGAATCTGTGAACTAAAATGGACCGAAATGGGTGAATTTAACTCAGATCACCATTATATCTACTACTGTGGGCAAGAATCCCTTAGAAGAAATGGAGTAGTTATCATAGTCAACAAAAGAGTCCAAAATGTTATTTGGATGTGATCTCAAAAATGACAGAATGATCTCTGTTCGTTTCCAAGGCAAACCATTCAATATCACAGTAATCTAAGTCTATGCCTGGACCAGTAATGCTGAAGAAGCTGAAATTGAATGGTTCTGTGAAGACCTACAAGACTTTCTAGAACTAACACTCAAAAAAGATGTCATTTGCATTACAGGGGACTGGAATGCAAAAGTAGGAAGTCAAAAAATACCTGGGAAACTGGCAAATTTGACCTGGGAGTACAAAACGAAGCAGGGCGAAGGCTAATAAAGTTCTGCCAAGAGAATGCACTGGTCATAGCAAACACCCGCTTCCAACAACACAAGAGAAGACTCTACACGTGGACATCACCAGGTGGTCAATACCGAAATAAGATTGATTATATTTGTTGCAGCCAAAGATGGAGAAGCTCTATACAGTCAGCAAAAACAAGACCGGGAGCTGACTGTGGCTCAGATCATGAACTCCTTATTGCCAAATTCAGACTTAAATTGAGGTAAATAGGGAAAACCACTAGAACATTCAGGTAAGACATAAATCTAATCCCTTATGATTATACAGTGGAGGTGACAAATAGATTCAAGGGATTAGATCTGTTAGACAGAGTGCCTGAAGACCTATGGATGGAGGTTCATGACATTGTATAGGAGGCAGTGATCAAGACCATCTCCAAGAAAAAGAAATGCAAAAAGGCAAAACGGTTGCTGAGGAGGCCTTACAAATAGCTGTGAAAAGAAGAGAAATGAAAGGCAAAGGAGAAAAGGAAAGATATAGCCATCTGAATGCAGAGTTCCAAAGAATTGCAATGAGATAAGAAAGCCTTCTTTAGTGATCAATGCAAGGAAATAAAAGAAAACAACAGAGTGGGAAAGACTTGAGCTCTCTCCAAGAAAATTAGAGATACTAAGGGAACATTTCATGCAAAGATGGGTACAATAAAGGACAGAAATAGTAGGGACCTAATAGAAGCAGAAGATATTAAGAAGAGGTGGCAAGACTACACAGAAGAACTATACAAAAAAGATCTTCATGACCCAGATAACAGTGGTGTGATCACTTACCTAGAGCGAGACATCCTGGAATGTGAAGTCAAGCAGGCCCTAGGAAGCATCACTATGAACAAAGCTAGTGGAGGTGATGGAATTCCAGATGAGCTATTTCAAATCCTAAAAGATGATGCTGTGAAAGTGCTGCACTCAACATGCCAGAAAGTCTGAAAAACCCAGCAGTGGCCACAGTACTAGAAAGGGTCAGTTTTCTATCCAATCCCAAAGGCAATGCCAAAGAATGTTCAGACTACTGCACAGTTGCACTCATCACACACACTAGAAAAGTAATGCTCAAAATTCTGCAAGCTAGGCTTCAACAGTACATGAACCAAGAGCTTCCAGATGTACAAGCTGGATTTAGAAAAGGCAGAGGAACCAGAGATCAAATTGCCAACATCCGCTGGATCATCGAAAAAGCAAGAGAGTTCCAGAAACACATCTATTTCTGCTTTGTTGACTATGCCAAAGCCTTTGACTGTGGATCACAACAAACTGTGAAAAATTCTTCAAGAAATGGGAATACCAGACCACCTTACCTGCCTCTTGAGAAACCTGTATGCAGGTCAGGAAGCAACAGTTAGAACTGGACATGGAACAGCAGACTGGTTCCAAATCAGAAAGGGAGTACGTAAAGGCTTTATATTTTTACCCTGCTTATTTAACTTACATGTAGAGTACATAATGAGAAATGCTGGACTGGAAGAAGCACAAGCTGGAATCAAGATTGCTGGGAGAAATATCAAAAGCCTCCGATATGCAGATGACACCACTGTTATGGCAGAAAGCAAAGAAGAACTAAAGAGCCTCTTGATAAAAATGAAAGAGGAGAGTGAAAAAGTTCACTTAAAACACAACATTCAGAAAAATAAGACCATGGCATCTGGTTCCATCACTTCATGGCGGATATATGGTTAAACAGTGGAAACAGTGGCAGATTTTATTTTTGTGGGCTCCAAAATCACTGCAGATGGTGACTACAGCCATGAAAGTAAAAAATGCTTGCTCCTGGAAGAAAAGTTATGAACAACCTAGATAGCTTATTAAAAGCAAAGACATTTCTTTGCTGACAAATTTCTGTCTCATCAAGGCTGTGGTTTTTCTGGTAGTCATGTGTAGATGTGAGAGTTGGACTACAAAGAAAGCTGAGCACCGAAGAATTGATGCTCTTGAACTGTGGTGTTGCAGAAGACTCTTGAGAGTCCCTTGGACAGCAAGGAGATCCAACCAGTCCATCCTGAAGGAATTCGGTCCTGAATATCATTGGAAGGACTGATGCTGAAGCTGAAATTCCAATACTTTGGCCACCTGATTCGAAGAACAGACTCATTTGAAAAGACCCTCATGCTGAGAAAGATTGAAGGCAGGAGGAGAAGGGGACAACAGAGGATGAAATTGTTGGATGGCATCACTGACTCAATGGACATGAGTATGAGTAAACTCCGGGAGTTGGTGATGGAAAGGGAGGCCCATGGGGTCGCAGAGAGTTAGACACGACTGAGCGACTGAACTTAATTGAAGAGCAGCTCTCAAAACTCAGAGAAGCATCTTACTTACAGGTTATCTGTTTATTATAAGAGGATATAGTTCAGGAACAGCCAGATAAAGGCGATGCTTGTGGCAAGGTATGTGGGGAAATGGCTCATAGCTTCCATGCCATCTTAAAGTGCACTGCTCTTCCTGGATCTCCATATGTTCACCAACCCACGAGCTCTCTGGAATACATCTTTTGGGTTTCTGTGGAGGCTTTATTACATAGGTATAATGATTAAACCACTGTCCATTGATGATAAACTTGACCTTCCTGAAAGTCAGAGGAGTGGGTCTGAGATTTCCAACCCTCTGATCACAAAGTTGGTTCTTCAGACAACCACAGCCATCCTTAGGTAGGATTCAAAAATAATTTCATTAATATAACCAAAGATACTTTTTGTTACCCTAACCACTTTGGAAGCTCCAAGGATTTTAGGAGCTTCCAGAAGCTTCTGTGTCAGAAACTGGACAAAAAGCAAGTATATTTTTTATTATCATGACAATGTAATATTTTATGATTCTGGATTTGAGGTATTTCATCCAAACTAGAGTATTCAGGACAAGAAATAAGTTTGAGGGTCAAGAAATGATGGGTAGAAAACAATAAGCTAGTTTTGAACGTGTTGAATTTGAAGTACTGTGGAGCATCCGAGTGGGAATATCTAGTTGGAAACCCCTCTAGGTTCCAGGAGATAGGTGTAAACTAGATGTGTGGTTTTAGATATAATAACTGAAGCTATGCATTTCCATGAGACCTGTTCACTTTGTGTATGGTGAGAAGCAGGCCATGATTGGAAATAAGGCTAACAGCTTATTATTCTGCAAAATGTGTCCCCATTCACTATACAGGCCCTGAGAACACAAATGCCATCATCCTCTGCATCTTTTGAGAGAGGGTGATCTGTTCATTGTCCAAGACAGAGGAACTTACTTTGAAAACACTAATTAAATTATGAAATATAAATAAAATTTAATTGGAGGAACCCAGATGGAGCCCTTTCCTAAATAAAGTTTGACTTCTTGATGAATTGACTTGGTGAGGCAGAAAAATATAAATAGGATTTAGGTTCAGATTCTTCTGAATTAGTTCTGCTGGGATGTAATGCTTATTCAGATACCTATTTTGAGGGAGTATATCACTGAGAGAGAATGAGATCTGGGGACTCAGAGCATTTGGGAGGGGCAAGCAATGGTGGCAAATGAACTGTAATGTATCTTTTATTATTTGGAATTAAATTCCAAAAGAGGTCTTTGGGTAATCATTGACTGGACGTCTGGTCTGAACTGCTTCTGCTGATGCCATGAAGCTCAAGGGATGGCCACATAGCGTGGCAGTCTTGTGACTGCAATAAAGCTCTTGTGCCTTGATGTGAGGGAGGACTGGACGGCATATTTCTTTATGATCATGCAAAATAAGAATATCTTTAAATATAAATGTTGATTGTTGTTGTGGTTAGTGTCCTCAGATTTTCTCCTCCCCCAGCATCTTTTTTTTTTTTTTTTAATCCTGTTGCTCTTATCTTCATTCATGTGGTACTCACAAGAAACTAATTGTCTTAAACTTTGGTCTTTTTGAATCTTTGGTCCATTATTTAGGTAACACATTTGTGTGGTTACTATTCCATCCTCTTAATTTCATCTTCAGATTGACCCCATGAGTTGGAATTATTTTTTCCATTTAATATCTGAGGAAGCTAAATCATAAAAGGTTTTAATGAGTTAACTACCATGGCTAGTAAGTTATGGAGCTGGAATCTGTATTCACCTCTTCGGATTTGAAGCTAGTACTCTTTGACTAGCATCTACCTTTACTTGACTGCATTTGCCTTTACACCTAATGGTAGTAAAGGTGAAGAAGAGTGAGATAATGAAAGAAAAAGACCATTTGAAAAGAGTTTCTAAAATTTACAAAATGAATCTTGAACTTCAGGAAACTACCTATTTTTTTTTAAAGAGCAAAAATTTTCATGTGATTTCTAGAGCCAATGTTATTTACGGAAATCACATTGCAATGTTCTTTTACAACATAAAACCCTTAATAGCTGAGTATGAAAAGATGCTCTTAGGGGTAGGATCAGTGAATTTCTTTTTAACTTTTTATGTCCCCTTAAAGGGGCTATAGCTAAGAGTGTGGAGGTGAGAGAACCGTAAATCATGGACGTTGAAATAATAAATGCTATGAACATAAATGTTTCAATAAATATCAAGTGGTATCAAATTCTGCTGTGAAATTCCAAAGTGTAATGTAATCCTTTAGTGTGAGGAAAGAGGTCTCAAATGAACAACAGTTAAAGGTGGGCAGCTTGCTTCTATATTTTGAAAAGGGAGCAAAGCTTAACAGTGCTGTCAGTCCAGAAACAGAAGGGAATGGCTGTTCCATGCTGATGAGTTGTTTGTCCTTTTTTCTACTTGATGCCTTTTTTCTTGTTTAATATACCCAGACATGCATTATGTGGCTGTCACATATGCAGAGGCCTTTTTGGCATCAAAGATTCTGGTTTTGCAGCTCGGATAATCTATAAGATTATACCGACCATAACAGAGCAGGCACATGCCAGACGCTTGACCCTGAAAAAGGAGTCACAGGCCATGGCATATTTAAACACAGTGAGAAGTGAAGTGAACAGCCAGCATGCTCTTAAACAAATGTGCATTGTTGTTAAAATGGAAACCACATGCTGATTAATAAAACATAGGTGCGGCCTAACTGAGAATGTGTGGACAGTTGGAACCATGAGTATATTATTATTTTTTAAATTTTATTTTGTCTGTGGGTCTCGAGGCCCCATATTCTGTTTTCTTAGTGGAAGTCAGCTGCATGGAAGGAGCTGGGTGCTGAAGGACCAGGTCTTCTCCGGCTGCTGGGACTGTGGAAGGATTTCAGCTGCTGCAACAAGAGCCTGAGTACCTGATCTTTCTAAACTGTGTCAGACCGGAACTTAACTGAGGGTTAGCCTGCTGAGCGAGATGTCTCAGACTATAGCAGTAATCCAGTGGCTGTTTATTATTTTACAGAAAATTCAGCCATAGAGAGTTGTCTGAAGAGATAGTCAACAAACTAAATGTGTTAAGCCTCATTTAGTTTGAAATAATACAGAATTTATCTTCAGAACTCCAACTTTTTAGCCAAAGCACTTCATTTTTTTGTTTATTGGCAGCCTAAATTAAGACAGGGTAGAGCTGTTGAATTTTCTCTGCAGACAGATCACAATGGTGAAATAATGATTTATTTGTGTATCCTTTGTGCAGTAACAGCTAGAGTTGTCCGGAAATCCCGTTGGTAATTTCTTTTTGCTTCTGTTATATATCTTTACTTGGAGCCAGCATTAGAAAAGTTGAGGGGAAAGAAGAGAGAGAACATAGAGGATGTCTTCAATTCATTGGCAACATTTTCTCTTTTTGAAAGGAGCTTGCTGTCTGTGGGAAGAGTGCGAACTCCTGCATGGGAAACAAACCACTTGCTTCCTATTAAGTATATCTTTTTCTTACATGTTTCTAGGATGGCTGCTTTGTTCAGGTAAAAACAAAGGCTGAAGCTAAGTAATTGGTATACTGGGTAATAGATACCCTGACTTGATTTCATGTCAATAGCCTATTTCACCACAGATAATACTTACAGTTCAGTTTTTTTAAATTTTGATATTCTATTAAGATCTTCTCCTACGTGTTCATTTATTTATTCAGCACATATTTAAGGACCTACTTTGTATAAAATTAAGTGCTAGAGTTTTAGGGAGGAGAAAAGGAATTATACAGTACTTCATGTCTCTTTAACTTAGAGGTTAAGAAACCCATATATATGCGTAAGAACAAATTAAACACTTAAAAAATGAGTTCACAAAGTACCATTATGTGAAGGCAATAGAAAATAAGTTCTGTGAATTGAGAAATAAAGGAGTGTCAGCATTTCACTGTGAACAGGAATGGTGCTTGGAATCAGGGAGGTCTTGGGCTGTGTCTTAGTGGCTTGGGAGGGGTTGTGTGGGAAAAGAGAGTGAACCTCTTTCCAGGAATGCAGAGAGTTAGGACCCAAACTGCAGAGGCAAAACGAGCATGACACCTTTAGGGAAGTGCGAGTCGACTACTGTGCTTGAGCGGAAGTTTCACTGAGGGAAATATCTGCGTGCGTGCATGCTCAGTCGTTCGAGTCATGTCTGACTGTTTGCTGTCCAGTGGACTGTAGCCCGCCAGGTTCCTCTGTCCATGGGATTTCCCAGGCAAGAATACTGGAATAGGTTGCCATTTCCTTCTCTAGGGAATCTTCCTGACCCGGGGAGCGAAACTGTGTCTCCTGCATCTCCTGCATTGGCAGTCTAATTCTTTACCACTGACCCACCCAGGAAGCCCGAGGGGAATATTTACTTATTCTTTAATTTCAACAAGTATTGAGTTCCTATTATTCTGTGCTGGGTGCTTTGTATACAAAGATGAAAAAGGCAGGCATGGCTCAGCCATCAAAGAGATTGCTGTCTGGTAGATGGTTGGACAGTAAACAAGGGAATCAACACATTTATGGAAATTATTAGGTAAAACTTACAAGGAAAGTTTAGGATTACTACAAGGAATCCTATTAGGAAACCTACAAGGATCTATGTGTGAAAAATGGGAAGACAACTAGAAAATAAAGTAACTTTGTGTGTATTATAGCCCAGAGGAAGCAACTTGATGTTGTATACTTAGTTGACCTGTGTTCAAACCCCAGCTCTGCCATTTGTTGGCTGTGAAATTTGGTGAGTTATCAAACCTGTCTGAGCCAAGGTTTCCTCCTTTGTAAAATGGGAATGCCGTCTGCTTTACAGAATTGCCAACAGAAGTGAATGACACAATGTATATGAAATAACATCCATAGTTTTAGAATCTAGTACTGACACATAGTAAATTCTGAATATTAAAAAGCATTGTTCAGTCATGCTGAAACATGAGAGAAATAAAGAAATGCTGTTTCTTTTCTGTTAGAAAGAGACTCTGCAATCTTTATGATGAATGTAAGTTAATGTGGTTGTTTAGAAGGTCACAGATCAGGTCTCCTCCTTACTAATTTATATCTGTTGGAATGGTGATGTCTTGGCTAACAGACAGGTATTAGTCAGTAGCCTTAGAACACAGATACTTCTCTCATAGAGACCACTCATGCTACGGATTTGTATTCTTTACTGTTATTTTGGTTGTGAAAAATGTGTGCCATTTTTCATGGATGAATATAAGACATTTTGGTAATGAGTGCAAGGTGGCAGTAAACTCAGCAGGTGCAATTTTCCCTTTGATTGAAATAGTAATACCATGCAAAACCTCTGTCTTTCCCACGTGAGTTCTTTCTCTGCTTTTGGAGTTGCTGAATCAAGTTCATTTTTTAAAAAAATATGTATTTGTTTATTTGACTTCATGGGTCTTAATTGCAGAATGTGGGATTTATTTTTAGGTTGCTTTCTTTTTTAAAAAATGTATTTGTTTTAATTGGAGGATAATTACTTTACAATATTGTGATGGTTTTTTGCCACACATCAGTATGAATTGGTCACAGGTATACATGTGTTCCCTCCATCCTGAACCCCCCTCCCACCTCCCTCCCCACTCTATCCCTCCAGATTGTCACAGAACACTGGCTTTCGGTGTCCTTCTTCATACATCAGACTCACATCAAGTCCAAATTTTATTAGGATTCTGAAGTGTTCTTTTCTTCCTCACTGAAGTGGGGACTGAAAATTCAGTATAAAAGTATTGCTTTCTTTTCAACCTGACCTGTTTTACTTGTATGTCAGTGGATGTTTTGTGATGCTAGCAGGATACTCAGGGTAGTGGATAGTAAGCATTAGGAACAGGACGTGGTTTCTGATGGTCTTGGAGCAATAAGTTTATCTGAAGGCAAAATTCGTATTTTCCTATGTGAATATTCACAGTGCCATTATTTTCCTTTGGTGGTATCTGACTGGAAATTACTGTATCTTGGCAAATATGGTTCTGTTGTGTTGGAGATACCAAGAAATTGGAGAGGCAACTTCATAAAATAGTGAGGAGTTAAACTAAAGAGCAGTTGACCTTCAGGAATCCTTGAACTCATGGATCTGGAAGAAGGAATTATAGTTTTCAACTGGTATGAACTAGAGTTCTCAAACTGGATATCAAAAATCAAAACACTAAATCAATAAAATATCAAGTCAGAGCCATTTTATTGTCAATAGAAACCTGAATTTGTCCTTCACCCAGTAAGATTTTAGTCTTTACTGATGACTCACTGCTATTCTGTTTTGATTTAGTTTGTATGTGGACATGATACCTCCTCATTCCAGAAAAGATTTAAGGTAGAGAGTGGACATAGATTTTTAAGGCTATTACCCAGGAAAAGACAACTGAAAACTCCCAAAATATTTTGTGACACTGGATATCAAACATTAGTCATATTCTTAATTTTATTCCTCATGTTTTTATGTCCTATAGCTCTCTTCAATGGTTTCCAGCTGTTTCTTGTCCCTTTGGCTGCTCGCCCTTTCCATTCCATGTGGTCAATAACCACGATCCCTGGGCTTAGGAAAGACTTTGTTCTGAGGAAATGAGAAGTGCTCTGAAGTGGACACTGACACTAGACCAAAATGGAAATGGGCAGGCTGCTGTTCTTGCTGAAAGTAAGAGAAGTAAAACCAGCAAAATAAATGGTAGAAAATAAATGTGGATGAAATATTCCACTTCTGCAAGTTCATTCTTAATCTGACCAATAATAACCATAATGATTATCTTACTAAAATCCAAATCTGAGAACAAAATACACATGAAAGTAGTTTAAAATAACTATACCTGCCAAGAAATAGACATAAGTTTCCATCAGTACATGGATGTATTTCAGTAGGGTTTAGTCCTGAATTAGGCACAAGCTAATCTTCACTAAGTGGTATAATGTGCCTCAGGTCAAGATGGCAGATGAAGTCCATCTTTTGGAACACACCTTTCTTGCATATATTGGGCTGGCCAGAAAGTTTGTTTGGGTTTTTGCAGATGATCATACAGAAGAACCCAAACAAATTTTTGGCCAACTCAATAAATGTTAAAATTAGAATTAGGTAGTGATAATGAAATAAACATGTAATGAGAAGCTTGGAAAAGGCTTTATTGAACAAACAAAATATTTTTAACAAATGTCTGGAAGGCAGACAACCGGTGGAAGAGTGATGATTAATAGAAAAGAATGGAAGAAACTACAGCCTAGAAGGCAAGCAGAAGGGCTGAATTTTTCTCTGTATTTTTAAGTAGTACATACATGGCATCTGAAAGTTTTCATTGATTCCCTCATTATCTCCCCAGAGTCAACAAACAATTTGTGCTTACTGATTTTAGATCCTAAATATCAGTGTCTATTCTCAAATGTCTCCTCAACTTCTCTTTCCTTTATCACTTCATTCCCCTGTCATAGTTCAGACTTTCTTGGTCTCCCGTTTTGGCCATTGCAGGAGCTTCTGTCTGGTCCCCCTATTGCCAGGCTTGACTTGAACTGACCTTTCAAAATGCAAATATTACTAACAAAGTCACCCTTCTAATTAAAACTTTGTAATAATTTCTGTGACTTTTAGGATAAGCAGGCTAGCAGAAAGGCTGAATTATGATAATCTTCATTTTATTAAAGGATAGCGTTGGTGGCGGTGGTGGCATGGATGGCTCAATCCTTGAAATAAAATAAACTGATGGCATAGCCAAATGTGCCAGAATAGAAGTAGAGAAAACTGGACCTCTGTGTTAAATTTATGTAAAATGCATCATCAATCTTGTGTCTCATGGGTATGGTTTAGAATAAAGAATGACTTAAAATCAAGAAAATAGACCATGGTGGTATAAAGCGTTTGCTTTAAGATAAGAATAAAAACCCTTTCCGAAAGAATTTCAAAGCCTTAAGAAGAGGATTAAGTAAAACTAGAATCACTGGGTCTTAAATCCTAAATTGATGAAAAAAATCATAAAATAGTTTTAAATTGGATATTTTATGTATATGTTGTAATTACCACATTATTGAAGTTAAATAAGTATGTCTTTCAAAATAGCAATGATGATTGGCATACACCTTGGTTTTAAGATTTAAATTGGGCATTGTCAAAGAGTGTTATAGTGAGAGCCACATTTTGGGGAAATGATTAATAAGTGTTTAGTAAAATAGTAACTTCCATGAAGCCAAAAACCTGTTTCTTTCATTTTTTTTCTGAAATCTTAAGTAGTGCTAGATATTTTATTTACCCCTTTTGGGCTGAATCTCATCAGAAAGATTATTTTAGGAAAACTATTTAAAAAATTTATTTATGAAATATATGTGATTATAGCTCAACTAATTGGCCAGCGCTGTGAAAAAAATCAATATGTATGTATTGAGAACTATTCAACTTAATAAAATTTAGTTTTTATTTTTTGCTGTTTCCTAAAACTAAGCTGCTTCTTCATAAGAACAACTCACCAGGATTATCTGAAATCATATAACAAAATACCTTCAACTTGGAAATGGAGGAACAATGATGAAGTGGGCCAAGAAAAGAGAATTAAGTATCACTCAGGATTGAGGTATATAAAAAGATATCTTTAAGTCATTTGGTAGTGACCAAAAACCATATAGTGGGAAGAAGGACCAGGAGTCACAGTATAATTGGGGAAAATGTAAGGAAGAGTGGAGCTCTAAGTATAAAGCAAAAAGAGGAGTAGATTATGGGATGACTAAGGCTGGTTCTCTGGAGAAGGCAATGGCACCTCACTCCAGTACTCTTGCCTGGAAAATCCCATGGACGGAGGAGACTGGTAGGCTGCAGTCCATGGGGTTGCTAAGATTCGGACACGACTGAGTGACTTCACTTTCACTTTTCACGTTCAAGGAAATGGTGACCCACTCTAGTGTTCTTGCCTGGAGAATCCCAGGGATAGGGGAGCCTGGTGGGCTGCCGTCTGTGGGGTCACACAGAGTCAGACACGACTGAAGTGACAGCAGCAAGGCTGGTTCTCAAGCTACCTGTTGACTTGATTATCTGATAGCAGAGATGGAGAGAAGTCCATGTAGAAAACACATTGATTGTGATGAGGAGTACTAATTTATATTAAATAAAAAATGCCACATGAAGTCATAGAAAATCTGAACATATAAGCCAGTAATAATAAGAAAAAGCATAAATCTGTGAATTAACATAAAAGGTAAAGTTATAGTAAAATGCTAAGACAGAAAGGATGCATTTAAATGCAAATATGGACCCCATATGAGTCTAGTACTTTCGTAGAATAGAGTGATTTTATGGATATTTTTGACACTGTAATATATGATAGATAAGAAACTTTTAGATTTTGAATTTAGATCAGAGCTCAGTGGAGAAGTTAACAGGACTTTCAAAAGTGAAAAATTCTAAGTTTCTTCAAGCAGTCATTGTTTCTGGCTCATTAGCTAGAGATAATTTTTTTTTAGGTAAATGGAATTTCTTTTATTTATTTAGATGCATCTGTGGGATCATTTTCTGGAGAAGTGAATGGCAATCCACTCCAGTGTTCTTGCCTGGAGAATTCCATGGACAGAGAAGTTTGGCAGGTTATAGTCCGTGGGGTCGCAAAGAGTCGGACTCAACTGAGCGACTAACACACACACACACACATGGAATCATTTGTCTCTTGAAAGACAGAAAGACTTTCCAGGATAGTGTGTAGAAGTGAGTTCTTTAAATTGTGTGCAGAATTGCCTATTCTACATGCGCTTTCAGGTCAATTTTTAAGAATGAGAAATCAAGTGAATGTGTGCTTGCTGTGTATTAAGTGTTAAAAAGGAGTTTTATCTCTTGCTGATTTTTAAAGATGAAAAACAGAGCTGTAGATGAAGTGGTAGACTCTAGGGTTTCGGTCTGGTTACCTTTAACAAGGTAAAGAGGAAGTGCTCTTAGCTTTGCTAACTTAAGAATTCCACCTGAAAGGGAGGTTAAAGAGCTGCCAGGATTTGCCTGGTATTATAATTTCATAATGCGTTTATAACTACAACATTTTTTGGGGGGTGTGCGTTGAACATGAAATTTAGCTCTTTATAAATACTGCAGATGTAGATTGCATCGAATTCTGGTTGAAGGCTTAGAAATTTTTGAATGACACAGAAGACAAATTGAACAGTTTTCTCTGACTTCCTGGGAGCATTTGGGGAGCAGGATAAAAGCAGGTGCCTATAGTTCTTGTTTGGAGAATGGCAAAAGCACACAAAAGCTGTTTAAATCCCTCCTGGTAAAGAATCCGCCTGCAAGGAGGGAGACCTGGGTTCAATCCCTGGGTTGGGAAGAGCGCCTGGAGAAGGGAAAGGCTACCCGTTCCAGTTTCTGGCCTGGAGAATTCCATGGACTGTAGAGTCCATGGGGTCTCAAAGAGTTGGATATGACTGAACGACTTTCAGTTTGTTATATGAAGTCCAAATACTATAAATGCAGTTAATTGGAAAAAAAAAAAAAGATTTCCTACTTTGAAACCAGTAATTTTGACAAATTGGCTGAGCCTTGTTTTCCGGGGAAGTGATACATTTATCTGGATCCAAAAGAAAGTCTCTTCCTTTCATTTTTCAGTGTATGGTACAAATGTGTTCAGAGTATCCATTATATATTTATTTTGGGGAATACTTATTACTGGGCCAATGGACATGCCTTATATCAAAAATGAGTGTTTCAGCAGCAGATGCTTAAATTATACTTTCACTCTGTAGCAAGTTGTCAAAATAAATAAATATAGCAGTTTGATATTTCCCAACTAGAATCTAACCCAAAAAAACTTTAACGTAAGAGAAAGAAACTTAAGTTTTTTAAGTTTCAAGAGAAACTTAGCATGTATTTTGTCAGTATTAAAGGAAGAAGTTGGCTAATATATGTAAGGATGGCCTTACTCATCCAGTTTAATTAGAATGGATACATGTGATCTGAAGGGAATCTCAAAAGTGATAATCTGAAGTTGGGGGAAATATATTGAGCAGAATGAGTGTAGGGTACTAAAGATAGTTTTTTTTCTTTTAATGTTGAATCATTTTTATGAAATGGTTACTGTTCTTGTATCCAAAATGTATGTTTCCCTTGTATACACGGATTAGTAAACTGAAACAATGAGTTACATTATTATCAGTACATGTAGCTTTCTGTAGTTCATCTGTAGATTATCCATTTAGGTATTATTTGTGACCACTTTTCAGTTTTGATGTAATTGGTCCCAATGCTTGTTATGTCCCACAGCCACACTCAGCTGCTCAGAATATATTGTAAGTTCTATTGGATCAACTGTTACCTATTTTCTACCAGTACTTTATTCCTATGCTCCTTTTCAGACCACATTAATTGAAGACTGTACAATATGAGGGATTCTTGCCAGGATCAGAATTAGCAAAAGAATGACTTCCTCAACAAATTCTTTCAGTTTGATTCATTCATGATTGCCATAATTCAGTTAGATTTGGGTTCAGTTATTAAAAGGACAATCTGTTGAAACTTAACTGAGCTCTTCTTCCATCCTGGCATTCTCAGGTGGGAATTAGAGCATTACAGAGTTGGGGGAGTGGTATGGAGAGGGGAAAAGAAAGGGAGGGTGGAAGAGAGAGGAGAGCTTGGACATGAGCATGCATGCCTGTGTGGGTGATGAGATTCAGGGCTTAATTCTACTTCCTTAAGAAGAAAAAGTCCCATTTCTCTTTGATTACCAGTCATTGCTAATGCTTTGTTAAGAAAACCATATGATGAACACAAATTTGTAGTAGGAAAAAATTAGTACTTTCTAAAGTGGCTCAGTGGTAAAGAATCTGCCTGCCAATGCAAGAAACATGGGTTCGATCCCTGATCTGGGAAGATCCCACATGCTGCAGAGCAACTAAGTCCATGCACTATGACTATTTTGGGCTTTCCTGGTGGCTCAAATGGTAAAGAATCCATCTGCAATGCGGGACACCTGGGTTTGATCCCTGGGTTGGGAAGATCCCCTGGAGGAGGGCATGGCAACCCACTCCAGTATTCTTGCCTGGAGAATCCCCATGGACAGAGGAGCCTGGCAGGTTACTGACCATGGGGTGGCAAAGAGTTGGACACGACTGAGCGACTAAGCACAGCACAGCAAAGTTAATATAGAAGTGATATGGAGATTCTTTTCTCTTTTGACAAGGAATAGACATCAGAAGATTGGAAGCAAAGGAATTGTTGTAAAATGATTTTTAAATGATAATCCATCATGGTAATAGTTGAAGTACAATTCAGGGTGTGTGCTGATGTCATAATTTCAGTGACTATGATGAAAAGTAGTTGTCTAAGTATATATATATGTGTGTGTGTATTCATTTAATGAAATGGAAATCAAAGAATAACATCTAGAAGTTGGAGAGGGGATCATATTTTTCAAACTCTTGGATATCTAAACTCAGGGAATCTGACAATCTTGAATAAATTAAGTCTTAAAAATTCTGGGTAAATGATATCCTACTATATAGTATTTGATAATGATGCTGAAGCTCCAATACTTTGGCCACCTCGTGCAAGAGCCAACTCATTGGAAAAGACCCTGATGCTAGGAAAGATTGTGGACAGAAGAAGGGAGTGGCAGAGGATGAGATGGTTGGATAGCATCAGCGACTCAATGGACATGAATTTGAGCAGACTCTGGGAGATAGTGAAGGACAGGAAAGCCTGGGGTGCTGCATAGCATGGGTTTGCAAAGAGTTGACAAGAGTTAGGGACTGGTTTTAGAAAAGGCAGAGGAACCAGAGATCAAATTGCCAACATCTGCTGGATCATCAAAAAAGCAAGAGAGTTCCAGAAAAACATCTATTTCTGCTTTATTGGCTATGCCAAAGCCTTTGACTGTGTGGATCACAACAAACTGTGGAAAATTCTGAAAGAGATGGGAATACCAGACCACCTCACCAGCCTCTTGAGAAACCTGTATGCAGGTCAGGAAGCAACAGTTAGAACTGGACATGGAACAACGGACTGGTTCCAAATAGGAAAAGGAGTACATCAAGGCTGTATATTGTCACCCTGCTTATTTAACTTATATGCAGAGTATATCATGAGAAACGCTGGGCTGGAAGAAGCACAAGCTGGAATCAAGATTGCCAGGAGAAATATCAATAACCTCAGATATGTTGATGACACCACCCTTATGACAGAAAGTGAAGACAAACTAAAAAGCCTCTTGATGAAAGTGAAAGAGGAGAGTGAAAAGTTGGCTTAAAGCTCAACATTCAGAAAACTTAAGATCATGGCATCTGGTCCCATCACTTCATGGGAAATAGATGAGGAAACAGTGTCAGACTTTATTTTTGGGGGCTCCAAAATCACTGTAGATGATGATTGCAATCATGAAATGAAAAGACGCTTACTCCTTGGAAGGAAAGTTATGACCAACCTAGATAGCGTATTAAAAAGCAGAGACATTACTTTGCCAACAAAGGGCCGTCAAGGCTATGGTTTTTCCAGGGGTCATGTATGGATGTGAGAGTTGGACTGTGAAGAAAGCTGAAGGCCAAAGAATTGATGCTTTTGAACTGTGGTGTTGGAGAAGACTCTTGAGAGAGCCTTGGACTGGAAGGAGATCCAACCCGTCAGTCCTGAAGGATCAGTCCTGAGTGTTCATTGGAAGAACTGATGCTGAAGCTGAAACTTCAGTACTTTGGCCACCTCATGCGAAGAGTTGATTCATTGGAAGAGACCCTGATGCTGGGAGGGATTGGGGGCAGGAGGAGAAGGGGATGACAGAGGATGAGATGGCTGGATGGCATCACTGACTCAACGGACACGAGTTTGAGTAAACTCCGGGAGTTTGTGATGGACAGGGAGGCCTGGTGTGCTGCAATTCATGGGGTCGCAAAGAGTCAGACATGACTGAGCGACTGAACTGAACTGACTGACTGAGCAACTGAAAAAGATTTAGTATTTGAACCTAGAATTTTGAGTGGCGCGCGTCCACTTGGTGTTAGGTAATCTGTTATATCCCGAGTTCCAAATTCCCTTCTGTGATTAGCATTAAATTTCCTTTGGTGGCAGCACTGGAAAAGTTCCTTGATATTTCTCAGCTTCTGCATATTTTGTGTTTCAAGGTATTTGCCATGTGTTCATGACTCTTAGTCACCTATCCTAAGTCTCTTCTTCTTACTTTGAATCGTGGATTTAATCAAATCTTAATATTTCCTCTTGTGATTCACTGTGAAATTATCCTAACAAGAAGAACTTTGTCTTTTAGATGTTTTTGAAAAATGTTTTGAGGTTAGTGTAGGCACAGTAAAATATATTCTGTTCTTTACATACAATCATCCACAAGCTTATATTGGGAAGTTTTTGCTTTGTGAATGTAATTCTTTCAGTATCAATGATTGTTATGTATGCGTTGCTGGCTGACTGCTGCTCCATAGGGTGTATGGTTGAACTTTATTTCCTGGGAGCTCATTACACCCCTACATTAAACAAGCTATCTTATAGTGTTCATAATGAGAGACCTTGAGAAAAGTTACAGACCTCAAGTCAAACTATAATTACAACTGTAAAACCAACAATGTAGTACGGTAGGAAGAAGGCTGAATAAATATACTATGGGGACTTATGTTCGATTTCCAGTTTTGTCTCTAACTACCTTTGACCAAGGCAGGTAAGTCATTTAACCTCTGTAATTTATTTTTCTCATGTGTGCAATGGAAGGGTTGAATTTAGATAACCTGTAAATTAATTCTAGTTCCTTTTTTTTCTAGTTCTAATATCTGTTATTTAATATTATTAAATAGAAAATTGTTTAATTTGCCTTCTGTCATTTTGTCAATTAATTAAAAGCCAAAATTCTTATGCAAGTAAATTAGTAGCCCAGTATTAGCTAATAGGTTACTCAGGAAATGAGCTATGGAATTTTTCAGGATTCTGTTATGGGACTTTGCATATTTAGGATTCTATCTCCACATTTATTCCCCTCCCCATTCTATATATCTAAATATCTACATAGTGAGTAGTTCTCATATACACACATACATATGTTAACACACACCTGTGTGTATGTGCCTGTGTGTGTGTATAATAAATATATGACTTTATTTAACAATATAGTAAACTTTTGGCTCATATGTTTATAGAGGTTAAGTAGCTCAGACCCAGGAGTTCCAGTCAAAACTAAAGGCCTGAGAACTGGGAGGGCTGATGGTGAAAGTTCCAGTCAGTCTAAGTTGGAAGGCCAGAAAAGACTAATGTCCATTTCAGAGACAATCAGGCAGAGAGAATTATTTTTGTACTTTTATTCTCTTCAGGCCTTCAGTGATTCAGTAAGGCCCACTCACATTGGAAAGGGCAATCTGCTTTTTTCAGCTGACAAATTCAAGTGTTAATCTTATCCAGAAATACCTTATAGACACACCCAGAAATAATCTTTAGCTAAATACTGTGGGCATGGTGCAATCCAGTCAAGTTAACATATGAAATGAACTAACACAGACCTGGAAGTTTCAACTATAAGGAAAAATTAGAAAAAGTTTCTTAAAAATTATCTGAGATAACTATGACTATTTTTCTTTTCCTTCTTGAGTTATAATACTGTAAAATATACTGAAATAAACACTGGTACTCCCAGGTAACAGAAACGGCATGACTCTGGAGCGGAGCAGCAGTTGACAACATGAACATTTTGGGAAGTAAGTTGAGTAAATAAAAATTAGAGATTGATATGGATGAGCTTTAAGTTTTGGGTAAAAATAAATGTCAAGAAAAGCTAGAAAGACCTGAAGACTGAAACTCGTCTCTTCAGTCATGCTTGTTCAGACAGCCATCATCTTTTACTATTATCTTCTTGCACTCAGAAATGCACATTCATTTGTTGTTGATATTGTGGAAAGAGGCCTGGAAGAGAAGTCTCAGAATATCCTGTTCCAAGACCTGGTGTTTCCGCTAAAAACATTTTTCTTTAATTCCACTCAAAAATTCCTTTAATATCTTTGTATCTCAACTCCTCATCTATAAAATGGTGATAAGTTAATAACTGCCCACCTAACAAGCTATACAATTTTAGTGTTCTTTATTTTCTTTATTATAGACATTTTTTTCTCATTGGGTCACCTTAAACTTTTTATAGTGAGAATAAGAATTAGTGGAGTGATGTTTATTTGCTCCTTACTGTATTTATACTATGTTGGCATAATAATTTAATTAGAAATATAATGGAATTTGCAATAAATAAATGTAATTTTGCTACATTTAAAGATGAATCAGAGGAAAGGAAATATGGCTATTTTCACATATTTTCCTCTGGAAATGTCTACTTATGAAAGAAGTTTAACCTACAGTTAGCATTAACTACCAGTTGAAGAATCTACAACTTTTAGAAGCCTAAACCTTAATGTTGAAAGGTCTTTCAGTTTTCTTTTAGGAAGGATTACATGGTATTAAGAAGTCCAGGAACAGGACAGGCCTAAATTACCCCTGAATTCACTGTGGAGTAGAATAGATTTTTCCCCAGACATGCAGTTTTAGTCTGCAGATTTTAAGCAGACTCAGATACAGGAGAGTAAGAGATAGTTCTTTTAAAGCTACCATTTGTAGTGGTTTTTGCCATAAATTGACATGAATCAGCCATCGATCTAAACTAATAAAAATAAATGAAAAAAAAAAGCTACCATTTTTAAGGTGCTTCTTACTGTAATAAGAGCTCGTTGATATGAAGGTATAATTTCCTTTAGAAAAAGAAGTATATGTTACTTATATTTAGGTTTGTCAGTTGCCTGGATGCTCCACTAGCATATTTTGTGAAAATTTTAGTAACTACAGAAAATTATAAGAATAATATAATACCATCTAGGATTAATAAACATTACTTGTCTTAATTTTTCTTAAAATTTTATTATTGAAATAATGCTATTTTTCCTCTAATAATGATAGAATCAACTACTATCATTTATTTAGAATGTATCCTTATGATTCATGTATTATTAATAGAATAACTGTGCTTTGTGCATATTAGAAATATTTGTGTAGACCTGAATATGCTTTACATATTACTTAAATTTTCTATCTTACTCAGTATTGTTTTTGTGGTCTATATATATGGATTTACTTAGCTTTAATTTGTTCACTTTATTGGTTATATAGTATCCTTTGGTATAACTGATTTATTTGTCCATTCCTCTGTTGATGAGTGTTTAGGATGTTTCTAGAATTTTGTAGAAACAAACAAGGCTGTGGTGAAGTCTTTACTTGTTTGGAGGATACTGTTGTCTAAGAAATATATGTAAGAGTTTCTCTAGATTATGTATCTGATCGGAATTGCTGAGCCATTGTAAACTGTATGAGAAATTGCAAGACTGCTCTCTAATGTGATTTTATACTTCTGTCTGAATAAATAGGACTCTTTATGGTCCTACCCCCTTGCCAAGTACTGATAGGCTTTTTGATTATTTATGTTATAATGGATATGAAATAATATGATATATTCCATTTTATTTCACATTATTTCTGATTGTTAGTAAGATCATCTCTTTTAATTTTTTATTAGTGTTAACTCCCAATGATTCCTATCTCCTGTATTTATAACCTTTTGTAATCTCTGACCCTTGAGTGTGAGCTGGACTTACTGGTCACTTCTAACAAATAGACCACAGAAAAAGTGGTGGAATGTCATTTTGAGAATAGGTTATAAAACAGTTGTGGTTTCCATATTGGTTTCTCTCTATCTTGTATGTGTATGTTTTGCTTGTTCTGGTAGAAATCATGTCATGAGTAGTTCTGTGCAGGGATTCATATGGTGAGGAACTGAGCCTTTTGCCAAATATCAGTGTGAAGGAACTTGGAAACAGATCTTCCAGCTCCAGTTGGGTCTTAGAGACTATAGGTTGGATGTTGAGTCTTAGATACTATAGTCTGGATGTTGGGTCTTAGAGACTATAGCTTGGATAATACTTTGACTAGAGATTTTTGAGAAATCCTAGCTAGTATCATGGAGCCAAGTCATTCCGGATTCCTGATCCTGAAAAACTCTGTGAAATAATGAATATTTGTGGCTTAACTTGCAAAATTTTAGGGGTAATTTGTTAAACAACAATAGATAACTCCTAGTACAGTATCTTGTCATAGGAATTTTAAATTTTGGTAGAGGAAGATAATATATATTAATAAATTTTTTTGTCATTCATAAATTCAAGACTTAAATTTATGAAGATTTTTACTTATTTTCTTTGGAGGTTTTTTTTTCTCATAGATTCCTTTGTTGTACTTTCAACTTGATTACAGTATATCAAGTTTTTATATTTTTGTCAGGTATTCTTGTTGAATTGTCAACCATAATGTTGACATTAGTTACTTATTTTAGTACCTTCTTGGTAGATTCCCTTGTGGTTTCTATGTAAACAAGCATGTAATCAGCACATAATGACTATTTCAGATCTTCCATTCTGATGTATTTTAAGAATCAACTTTATTGAGATGTTATTTAAGTTATAAATTAGTTGATTTTAAAGTTCTGATGAGTTTTGACATATGTATACAATATGTAATCACCACTATACTCATGGAATAGGACATTTACATAACCCCTGAAAATCTCCATGTGCAATTAATTGCCTCCTAGTGCCCTTAGCTCTTGGCAACCTCTGATCTAGTTTTTAACACTATGATTTCTCTAAATTTCATATAAATGAACATATGGTATGTGGTCTTTTGTGTCTGATTTTACTTCACTTAACATAGTGTGTTGAGATTCCCATATTATTGAGTATATCAGTTGATTTCTTTTTATTGCTGATTAATATTTCATTATATGAGCATACTACAACCTGTTTATCCACAGAAGATTGACATTTGGATTGTTCCAGTTGGTGATTACTATGAATAAATCACTTATGGTGATTAAGATTCAAGTCTTGATGTATGTAGACATGTATTTCCCTGTCTCTTGCATAAATACTTAAGAGTAGAATTCTGCCAAACTATTTTCCAAAATGGTTTTACATTTAGCATCTCCACCAGCAGTTTTAGTTCCAGGTGGTTCCATATCCTTGCCAAAATTTGGTTTTGTCAGTTTGAATGTAATTCACTCTAATGGGTGTGTAGTGGTATATCTCATTGTGGTTTTATTTGCTTTCCCTAATGGCTAATGATGTTGAGTGTCTTTTCATGGTTTATTTGCCATGTGTATATTTTCTTTGGTACATGGCCTATTTAAATCTGTTGCCCATTAAAAATTTGTGTTGTTCATATTCATATTACTGAGTTGTAAGAGGTTTTATATTTTATAACCTTTTGTCAAGTGTATGTTTTGCAGATATTTTCTCCCCACCTGTAGTTTGCTTTTCCCACTCCTTAACAGTGTCTTGATAGTGTCTCTAAAAGAGGAAGGCATTTAATTTTGGTATAGTCCAATTTATGAGTCTTACATAATTTGTGCTTTTTGAGTCCTATATATCTAATTCACCTCAAGTCACTAAGATTCTCTCTGTGCCTTCTTCTGGAGGTTCTATAATTTTAGTTACCCTTTGGCTATATTCTAATTCAAGTTACTTTTTGTAATAGTAAGTGCTGTGGAGTGAATTGTGGTTGTTTGTGTATAGATATGAGTACGGATTTGCAGTACCATTTGCTGAAAAGAAACACTTCTCCTTTGAATTATTTTGGCTCAAAAATAAATTGAGCATAGTAGTGTGGGTCTATTTCAAACTCTTTATTAAGTTTCATTGATATGTGTTTTTAAACCATCATATAAGTAGAAAATTAGAAGCTCTTATGTCTTTATTTTTTTTTCTTTTTACTTTATTTTTAATGGAAGGATGATCGATTTACAGTATTGTGTTGGTTTTTGCTATACATCAGTATGAATCAGACATAGGCATGCATCTGTCCCCTCTCTCTTGAACCTCCCTCCCACCTCCCACCCCTTCTCGCCCCTCTAGGTTGTTACAGAGCCTCATTTGAGTTCGTGGAGTCATACCGCAAATTCCCATTGGCTCTCTATTTGACAAACAGTAGCATATATGTTGGGGCTTCCCTCATAGCTCAGTTGGTAAAGAATCAGCCTGTAATGCAGGAGACCCCGGTTCAATTCCTGGGTCAGAAGATCTGCTGGAGAAGGGATAGGCTACCCACTTCAGTATTCTTGGGCTTCCCTTATGGCTCAGCCAGCAAAGAATCTGCCTGCAATATGGGAGACCTGGGTTCGATCCCTGGGTTGGGCAGATCCCCTGGAGAAGGTATATGTTTCCATGCTGCTCTCTCCATTCATCCCACCCTCTCCTTCCTCCTCCCCACCCCTGTCCATAAGTCTGTTCTTGATGTCTTGCAGCAGAAATTTTAACCTAAGCAGGCTGACTACAGAGAAGCCATTAGAGAAACTTTTTATAGTTTAAAAAATTTAGATTTTTCTTTTTTAAAAAATTTATTAATTTTTTTATTGAAGGATAATTGCTTTACAGAATTTTGTTGTTTTCTGTCAAACCTCAATGTGAATCAGCCATAGGTGTATATATATCCCCTCCCTTTTGAACTTCTCTCCCATCTGCCTCCCCATACCACCCCTCTAGGTTGATACAGGACCCCTGTTTCAGTTTCCTTAGCCATACAGCAAATTCCCGCTGGCTATCTATTTTACATATGGTGATATAAGTTTCCATGTTACTCTTTCCATTCATCTCACCCTCTCCTCCCCTCCACCCGTGTCCACAAGTCTGTTCTCTATGTCAGTTTTTCCATTGCTGCCCTGTAAATAAATTCTTCAGTACCATTTTTCTAGATTCCATATATATGTGTTAGAATATGATATTTATTTTTCTCTTTCTGACTTACTTTACTCTGTATAATAGGCTCTAGGTTCATCCACCTTATTAGAACTGACTCCAAGACATTCCTTTTTATGGCTGAGTGATATTCCATTGTGTATATATACCACTACTTCTTTATCCATTCATTTATTGATGGACATTTAGGTTGCTTCTATGTTCTAGCTATTGTAAGTAGTGCTGCAATGAACAATGGGATACATGTGTATTTTTCAGTTTTGATTTCCTCAGGGTATATGCCTAGGAGTAAGAGTGCTGGGTCATATGGTGGTTTTATTCCTAGTTTTTTAAGGAATCTCCATACAATCTTCCATAGTGGCTGTATCACTTTATATTCCCATCAACAGTGCAAGAGCGCTCCCTTTTCTCCACACCCTCTCCAGCTTTTATTGTTTGTAGACTTTCTGATGATGGCCATTTTGACTGGTATGAGGTGATATCTCATTGTGGTTTTGATTTGCATTTTTCTAATAATGCTGAGCATCTTTTCATGTGTGTGTTAGCCATCCTTCTGTCTTCTTTGGAGAAATGTCTCTTCAGGTCACTTTCCCACTTTTTGATTGGGTTGTTTGTTTTTCTGGCATGGAGTTGTATGAGCTGCTTGTATATTTTGGAAATTAATCCTTTGTCAGTTGTTTCATTTGCTATTATTTTCTCACATTCTGAGGGTTGCATTTTCACCTTGATTATAGTTTCCTTTGCTGTGCAAAAGCTTTTAAGTTTAATCAGGTCCCACTTGTTTATTTTTGTTTTTATTTCCGTTACTCTAGGAGGTGGGTCATAGAGGATCTTACTTTGATTTATGTCATCAAGTGTTCCGCCTATGTTTTCCTCTAAAAGTTTTATAGTTTCTGGTCTTACATTTAGGTCTTTAATCCATTTGGAGTTTACCTTTGTGTATGGTGTTATGAAGTGTCTGAATTCATTATTTTACATGTAGCTGTCCAGTTTCCCCAGCACTGTTTATTGAAGAGGTTGTCTGCCCCATTGTATATTCTTGTCTCCTTTGTCAAAAATAAGGTACCTACAGGTGCATGGGTTTATTTCTGGGCTTTCTCTCTTGTTCCATTGGTCTATATTTCTTTTTTTGTGCCAGGACCATATTGTATTGATGACTGTAGCTTTTTAGTACAATCTGAAGTCAGGAAGGTTGATTCCTCCAGCTCCATTCTTCTTTCTCAAGACTGCTTTGGCTATTTAAGGTCTTTTTTGTTTCCATATGAATTGTGAAATTTTTTGTTCTAGTTCTGTGAAAAATGCCATTGGAAATTTGATAGGGATCAAAGTGAATATGTAGTTTGTGTTTAGTAGTATAGTCATTTTCACAATGTTCATTCTTCTACCCAGGAACATGGACTAGCTCTCCATTTGTTTATGTTATCTTTTATTTCTTTCATTAGTGTCTTATAATTTTCTGTGTACAGTTCTTTTGTCTCCTTAGGTAACTTTGTTCTTAGATATTTAACTCTTTTTGTTGCAATGGTGAATGGGATTGATTCCTTACATTCTCTTTCTGATTTTTCATTGTTAGTATATAGAAATGCAAGTGATTTCTGTGTATTGACCCTGCATCCTGCAACTTTGCCAAATTCACTGATCAGCTCTAGTAATTTTCTGATACTATCTTTAGGGTTTTCTATGTACAGTATCATGTCATCTGCAAACAGTGAGAACTTTACTTCTTTTCAGATCTGGATTCATTTTATTTATTTATTTTCTTCTTGCTAAAGCTAGAACTTCCAGAAGTATGTTGAATAATAGTGGTGAAAGTGGACACCCTTGCCTTGTTCCTGATCTTAGGGGGAATGGTTTTAGTTTTTCACCATTGAGAATAATGTTTCCTGTAGGCTTATCATATATGGCCTTTATTATGTTGAGGTAGGTTCCTTTTGTGCCCAATTTTTGAAGAGTTTTAATAATAAATGGGTGCTGAATTTTTCCAAAGGCTTTTTCTGCATCTATTGAGATTATCATAAAGTTTTTATCTTTCAGTATGTTAATATGGTGTATCATGTTGATTGATTTGTGTGTCAGTCCTTGAAGAATGAAGAATCCTTGCATTCCTGAAATAAACCCAACTTGATTTTTACTATTGTTTCTTTCACTCTTTTACATTTATTTCTGCTTGGATCTTTATGATTTCTTTCCTTCTTCTAATTTTGGGATTTTTTTGTTCTTCTTTTTCCAGTTGTTTTAGGTCTTAAGTTAGATTGTCTGTTCAATGTTTTTCTTGTTTCTTGAGGTAGGATTGTATTTCTATAAACTTCTCTCTCAGGACTGCTTTTGCTGCATCCCATAGGTTTTGAGTTGTTGTGCTTTCAATGTCATACATTTCTAGAAATTTTTTGATTGCCCTCTTGATCTCTTCAGTAACCTGTTGGTTATTTAGAAATGTGTTGTTTCATCTCCATGTGTTTTTGTTTCTTACAGTTTTTTTCTTGTAATTGATATCTACCCTCATAGCACTGTGGGAGAAGATCCTTGATATGATTTCAGTTTTCTTAAATTTACTGAGGTTTGATTTTTGATCCAAGATATAGTCTATCCTGGAGAATGTCTCATGTGCACTTGAGAAGAAGATGTATTCTGCCTTTGGATGCAATGTCCTGAAGATATCATTGAGATGCATCTCATCTAAAGTATCATTTAAGACTTGCATTTCCTTATTAATTTTCTGTTTTGCTGATCTGTCCATTGGTGTGAGTGGGTTGTTAAAGTCTCCTACTATGACTGTGTTATGGTCAGTTTCTCCTTTTATGTCTGTTAGTGTTTGTCTTATATATTCAGGTGCTCCTAGGTTGAGTGCATAGATATTTATAATTGTTATGTCTTCCTCTTGGATTGATTCCTTGATCATTAGGTAGTGTCCTTCCTTATCTGTTGTAATCTTCTTTATTTTAAGGTCTATTTTGTGCGATATGAGGATTGCTACTCCAGCTTTCTGTTGCTTCCCATGTGCATGGAATATATTTTTCCATCCTTTCACGTTCAGTCTATATGTGTCATTAGGTCTGAGGTGGGTTTCTTGTAGACATATAGTTTCTTGTAGAATGTAAGTCTTATTTTTGTGTCCATTCAACCAGTCTGTGTTGTTTGGTTGGAGCATTTAATCCATTTACATTTAAAGTAATTATTGATATCTATTCTCCTATTGGCATCTGGTCCTATCACTTCATGGGAAATAAATGGGGAAACAGTGGCAACAGTGTCTGACTTTATTTTTTTGGGCTGCAGAATCACTGCAGATGGTGATTTCAGCCATGAAATTAAAAGACACTTACTCCTTGGAAGGAAAGTTATGACCAACCTAGATAGCATATTAAAAAGCAGAGACATTACTTTGCCAACAAAGGTCCGTCTAGTCAAGGCTATGGTTTTTCCAGTGGTCATGTATGGATGTGAGAGTTGGACTGTGAAGAAAGCTGAGCACCAAAGAATTGATGCTTTTGACCTGTGGTGTTGGAGAAGACTCTTGAGAGTCCCTTGGACTGCAAGGAGATCCAACCAGTCCATCCTAAAGGAGATCAGTCCTGGGTGTTCATTGGAAGGACTGACGCTGAAGCTGAAACTCCAACACTTTGGCCACCTCATGCGAAGAGCTGACTCATTGGAAAAGACCCTGATGCTGGGAGGGATTGGGGGCAGGAGGAGAAGGGGACAACAGAGGATGAGATGGCTGGATGGAATCACTGGCTTGATGGACATGAGTTTGGGTAAACTCTGGGAGTTGATGATGGACAGGGAGGCCTGGTGTGCTGCGGTTCATGGGGTCGGAAAGAGTTGGACATGACTGAGTGACTGAACTGAACTGAACTGACTGATGTTCCTATTGCCATTTTCTTAACTGTTTGGGGTTTATTTTGTAGATTTTTTCCCCCTCCTCTTGTATTTCTTACTGTGTAAGTCCACTTAACATTTGTGCTTGATGAACTATGTTCCTGATGACCTATTTGTGCCTGATGAACTATGGATGGAAGTTTATGATATTGTACAGAAGACAGGGATCAAGACCATCTCCAAGAACAGAAATGCAAAAATGCAAAATGACTGTCTGAGGTGGCCTTATAAATAGTTGTGAAAATAAGCAAAAAGCAAAGGAGAAATGGAAAGATATACCCATTTGAATGCAGAGTTCCAAAGAATAGCAATGAGAGATAAGAAAGCCTTCCTCAGTGATCAGTGCAAAGAAATAAAGGAAAGCAATAGAATGGGAAAGACGAGAGATCTCGTCAAGAAAATTAGAGTTACCAAGGGAACATTTCATGCAATGTCGGGCTCACAAGGACACACATGGTATGAACCTAACAGAAAAAGAAGATCTTAAAAAGAGGTGGCAGGAATACCCAGAAGAGTTATACAAAAAGAATCTTAACGACCTAGATAATTATGATGGTGTGATCACTCACCTAGAGCCAGACATCCTAGAATGTGAAGTCAGGTGGGCCTTACGAGGCGTCACTAGGAACAAAGCTAGTGGAGGTGATGAAATTCCAGTTGAGGTATCTCAAATTGTAAAAGATGATGCTGTGAAAGTGCTGCACTCAATATGACAGCAAATTTGGAAAACTCAGCAGTGGCCACAGGACTGGAAAATGTCAGTTTTCATTCCAGTCCCAAAGAAAGGTAATGCCAAAGAATGCTCAAACTACTGCACAGTCACACTCACCTCACACGCCAGCAGCGTAATGCTCAAAATTCTCCAAGTCAGGCTTCAACAGTATGTGAACTGGGACTTCCAGATGTTCAAGCTGGTTTTAGAAAAGGCAGAGGAAGCAGAGATCAAGTTGCCAACATCCGTTGGATCATTGAAAAGGCAAGAGAGTTCCAGAAAAACATCTGTTTCTGCTTTATTGACTATTCCAAAGCCTTCGACTATGTGGATCACAACAAACTGTGGATAATTCTGAAAGAGATAGGAATCCCATACTACCTGACCTGCCTCTTAAGAAATCTGTATGCAGGTCAGGAAGCAACAGTTAGAACTGGACATGGAACAACAGACTGGTTCCAAATAGGAAAAGGATATGTCAAGGATGTATATTATCACCCTGCCTATTTAACTTATATGGAGAGTACATTATGAAAAACGTTGGACCTGGATGAAGCATAATTTGGAATCAAGATTGCCAGGAGAAATATCAATAACCTCAGACATGGAGATGACACCACACTGTTGCAGAAAACAAAGAAGAACTAAAGAGCCTCAGATGAAAGTGAAAGAGGAAAGTGAAAAAGTTGGCTTAAAGCTCAACATTCAGATAACTAAGATTATGGCATCCAGTCCCATCACTTCATGGCAAATAGATGGGGAAACAGTGGCAACAGTGGCAGACTGTTTTTTTTTTTTTGGGGGGGGGGTCCCAAATCACTGCAGATGGTGATTTCAGCCATGAAATTAAAAGACACTTACTCCTTCGAAGGAAAGTTATGACCAACCTAGACAGCATATTAAAAAGCAGAGTCATTACTTTGCCAACAAAGGTCAGTCTTTTCAGGGCTGTGGTTTTTCCAGTACTTATGTATGGATGTGAGAGTTGGACTATAAAGAAAGCTGAGTGCCGAAGAATTGATGCTTTTGAACTGTGGTGTTGGAGAAAACTCTTGAGAGTCCCTTGAACTGCAAGGAGATCGAGCCAGTCCATCCTAAAGGAGATCAGTCCTGAATCTTCATTGGAAGGACTTATGCTGAAGCTGAAACTCCAATACTTTGGCCACTTGATGTGAAGAACAGTCTCCTTTGAAAAGACCTTGATGCTGGGAAAGATTGAAGGTGGGAGGAGAAGGGGGCGACAGAGGATGAGATGGTTGGATAGCATCATGACTAAATAGACGTGAATTTGAGTAAACTCCAGGAGTTGGTGATGGACAGGGAGGCCTGGTGTGCTGCAATTCATGGGGTCGCAAAGAGTCGGACATGACTGAGCGACTGAACTGAACTGAACTTTAGTTGTAAAGCTGATTTGTTGGTGCTGAAGGCTCTTTACTTTTGTTTGTCTGAAGAGTTTTTTTTATTTCTCCATCAATTTTGAATGATGAATCTGGTCCTACTTCTGTGTGTTCTTGTCTCCAATGTCCACAGCTATCAGAACTAGTGTTTTTTCTCTTGTGGGAGCTCTCAATGTCCTCTTATATATTCCATAGTCACAGAGTATGCCTAGTTGATCTTGTGGATTTAATTTGCAGCTTGTGTAGCTGGTGGTAAGGTTCTGGGTCTTCATCCTTAGCCACACTGCCTCTGGGTTTCAACTGTGGTTTTATTTCCACCTCTGCATGTGGATCGTCCACTGGGGTTTGCTCCTGAGGCTGCTCTGGAAGACTTGGGTTTGTCTCTGTGAGGGCCAGGTGTGAAGGTGGTGCGGCTGCTTGGGTCACAGGGGTTCTGGCAGCACCAGGTACTCAGGGGAGTTGGCGGCTAGGGCAGCAGGAAATATAGTGCTTTACAAGGGTATGGCAAGCTGTATTGGCCAGTACTCTCCAGTATTCTTGCCTGGAGAACCCCACTCCCTGACAGAGACACCTGGCAGGCCACAGTCTACAGGGTTGCAGAGGTGGATATGACCAAAGAGACCCTATGTGCATAGACACAAGCCTTTTTTTTGGCCTGTGGCAGCTCTGCCGCAGTGAGAGTTGAGCATGAAGGTGGCACAGCTGCTTGGCTTGCGGAGACCCTGGTGGCACCAAGTGTGCAGGGACATAGACTGCCTCCACCACGGCAGTGATGGCCCTATCAGAGTCTTTTTTGAGCCTCTTGTAGCTGGTGATCAGAAGGCCTCTTTGGCCAGTCTTTATCCATAGCTTTGCTTGTTCAGGCACTTAGAGGGCTCCCTTGCCTGTCGTCCTTCTCTGTTGTTTGGCACATCAGGCACATCGAGGGCTCCTCCTGGCTGGGGTCCTACTCTGTAGATCTGTGCATCAGGCACTTAATGGGGCACCCTTGGTGGGGTCCTACTCTGTAGTTTACTGTGTCAGGCGTTTGTTGGGCCAGCCTCTCTATTATTCAGTGGCCAGTGCTGGCATATTGGGAGAGAGGGTATGGTGATGGGGCCACCCCATACGCATGACTCAGCAGTATCACCTTGCTTCCATGGCTGCCTGGCTTTCCTCCACAGGAATTTCCCACCACAGCCTCCTCCCTCACATCCCTCGATCCGTCTCTCTGCAGTCAGTAGCAGCTCTCGCTCTGGGATTGCTCCACTACCCCTAAACTTCAGCTGCCAGCCCCTATGCCTTCCAGGGGACCTATGTCCCTGTCTGGGGTATGTATGGCTGCAGCAAGGACTGTCTGATTCTCATTCCATTCAGGCTGCCACAGATTAGCTGTTTCACTCTCAGCCTAAAATGTTTCTTCTCTGCCTCAGAAAATTGCTCCAGTGTGGGGATCGGACCCCTGCTTCAGTTCCCCCACTCGCCGAGGGCAGGTCCAGTCCTACTAACACTCTTATTTTTCCCTCTAGTTCCTTCCTCCTACCAAGTTTTGTGTGGGTCTGTATATTCTTTTCCACTGGTCAGGTACTCCTGTCCACTCTTAGCTGTTGTTCTGCATGCACTTCTGTGTCTGAAGGTGTATTCCTGATGTATCCATGGAGAGAGATGTACTCCACATCCACCTACTCCTCCGCCATCTTGTTCTCTCCAAAAAATGTTTCTTTTTAATCTTTCTGGAAATCATAATTTTCAGTAATGTGAGACTGTAAACCTTTCTTTCTTCTAAATGTATCTGTAGTTGTCACTTACCACTTACTTCTGTTACCTGTAATTTCAAATATCACCCTAACCAAGCACTTATATCTTTATCTATATCTATCCCATATATGCACACACATTGAGTACATGTATTTCTGTTTCTAAGAAAGGCTGTAATTTTCTTCTGTTACTCTAGTTTTCCGTTTCTGCAGGAAAATCATGTTGTTTCTGTGTACATTATTATAGTTCATTTTATGGTAGAGAAAATCTTTAAATATTTGTCCTTTTCAAAAATCTGTTCACTATCACTTCATCTTCACTTTCAGCTGTTCTTTCTACACTTCGAAGAAATTCATTTTTCTTTGATTTTGTTCCTCAGTAGAAAACTGCTCTTTCTATTTTTAGAAAAAAGTATGATTTATTTTATTTTAGCTTCTTCACATTGAGAGAAGGCAACTCTACAGGCTATAAAGGAATCAGGAAGAACAGGTTTGGGCATGTCTTCACAGTATAAACAAATGTGTCTTCATATGTGGTTCTGAAATAATGTGTTTAATAAAACTACACTGTTATTAATGTGGAGTCTTATGTCCCTTGAGTATTCAAGGAACTATAACTCAAAGTATGTTTTCTAAAGCATAGGACAGGAGGGTTGATAAAGACCAGAATCATGTAGCAGCTTGATTTCTTACATCTCCTACCACATGATTCAGAAATATTGTGTAAGTTATTTGGGCCTAGAATATGTTTCATTTCTAATCAGAATGTCCTGATCATCTTTTGAATATAGGCGCTTCAGAATCAATAGCTCCTGACTGGTTTTCAGTAGTCATTTTCACCATTCTGCAGTAACAGGTCTTAAAACCAATAGGACTTCTGATTGGTCCACTTAGTCTAAAATTTTCTGGCTTGTAATCAAGATTTCAGTATCATCAACAGTAATCTTTTGGACATGTTTTCCTTTAAGTACTACTGCTAATACCTCTCATGACTTGATATTTCAGGTATTAAATATGGATGTACATCTTTCACTAGGATGGATGTCCATTGTATACTGTTGTTCTTCACAGTGCATTTGCTGGTGTCACTCAGTTTAGAGAAGATAGCTGTGCTTCACTGGCTCTGTTAGGCTGTAATGCTGCTAGAGCCTGTTGCAGTGAGAGTGGGACTTTGTGTAGGAATGACAGTGGGTGGGCTCACAAGGTGATGTGTCATGGTAGTGACAACATCATTCACAGACTCCAAGTAGATATCTAGGAGGACATCTAGACATTTTTATGCTTCATGTATCATTAACATGTTTTTTTCTCTTTGAAACCTTTTCTGTACAAACAGTTTAAATATCAGAATAGCATTCTATTTTGTGTACATGCCAGATATATTCAATAAATGCATGACATTATACTATTTAACTATTTCAGATATTCTTGTCTTTTTAAAAGATGATAAGTATTTTCAAAAATGTTGCTAGATTGCTTATCACCAGTGTTTTGCAATTCACTTCCACTGGCAAGCAACATATGAGCCTATCAGTTTCAGTATAACTCATCAGTGTCAGATTTTGAGTATTTATTTTTCAGTTATTCTGTAAACTAATTTTTATTTTTTTAATTAATTGATTTATTTACTTATTTTTTTCATTTATTTTTATTAGTTGGAGGCTAATTACTTTACAATATTGTAGTGGGTTTTGTCATACATTTACATGAATGAGCCATGGATTTACATGTATTCCCCATCTCGATCCTCCCTCCCACCTCCCTCTCTACCCGATCCCTCTGGGTCTTCCCAGTGTAAACTAATTTTTATTAGAATATAGTTGAGTTACAGTGTTATGTTGGTTTCTGCTGTGCAGCAAAGTGCATCAGTTATACATGCAACCACTCTGTTTTAGATTCTTTTTCTTATAGGTCATTATAGAATATTGAGGAGTCTCCTGTGCTTTACAGTAGATTCTTATTAGCTGTCTTCTTAAATATAGTAGTGTGTACATGTGGACCCCGGTCTCTCAGTTCATCCTCACTCCCCGATTACTGCTCCCTTGGAACCATGAGTTTGTCTTATGCATCTGTGACTCTTCTTCTGTTTTATGAATGTTTGTTTGTACACTGTTCTTAGATTCCACAAATAAATGATATCAGGGATATTTATATCTCTCTGGCTTAATTTCCCTCAGTGTGACAATCTTTAGGACCATCCTCATCACTGTAAATGGCATCATTTTATTATTTTTTAAGACTGAACAATATTCCTTTGTGTATGTGTACCATGTCTTCTTTATCTTCTTTATCTCCATCTATGGACATGTAGGTTGCTTCACTGTCTTGGCTTTTGCCGCAGTGAATATTGGGGTGCATATATCTTTTTAAATTATGGTTTTCTCTGAATATGTGCCTAGGAGTGGATTGTTGGATCATATGGTAGCTCTGTTTTCAGTTTTTTAAGGAACCTCCATAGCAGCTGTACCAATTTACATTCCCACAGTGTAGGAGGGTTCCCTTTTCTCCACATTGTCTCCAGCATTTATTGTTTGTAGATTCTTTAATGATGGCCATTCTGGCTGGTGTGATGGCTTATTGTTGTTTTGATTTGCATTTCTCTAATAAGTACTGTGTTGAGTATTTTTATTGTGATTTTTGACAATCTATATGTCTTCTTTCGAGAAATGTCTGTTTAGATCTTGTACCCATGTTTTTATAGGATTGTTTGTATTTTTGTTATTGAGCTGCATGAGTGGTTTGTATATTTTGGAGATTAATCCCTTGTCTGTCACTTTGTTTGCAGATACTTTCTCCCATTCTGTGGGTTGCCTTTTCATTTTGTTTGGTTTCTTTTGTTATGCAAAAGTTTTTACATTTAATTAGGTCCCATTTGTTTATTTTTTATCACTCTAGGAAGTAGATCAAAAAAGAGCTTGCTGCAATTTATTTCAGAGAGTGTTCTGCCTATGTTTTCCTCTAAGAGTATTGTAGTATCTGGCCTAACATTTAAAATTTTAATCCATTTAGAGTTTATTTTTCTTTATGTTCTTAAAAAGTGTTCTAATTTCGTTCTTTAACATGTAGCTGTTCTGTTTTCCCAGCACCAGTTATTGAAGAGACTGTCCTTTCTCTATTGTATGTTCTCACTTCCTTTGTCATAGATTAGGTGGCCATAGCTGTGTATCTCTGGACTTTGTATCCTGTTCCGTTGATCTGTATTTCTGGTGTTGTGCTAATACTGCTGTTTTACTGATGTAGTTCTGTAGTATAGTCGAGTCCAGAAGCCTGATTCCTCCAGCTCTGTTTTTTCTTTCTCAAGATCTCAAGATTGCTTTGGCCGCTTGGAGTTTTTTGTGTTTTCCATACAAACTGTAAACTTTTGTTCTTATTCTGTGAAAAATGCTATTGGTAATTTGATAGTGATTGCTTTGAATCTATGGATAACTTTGGGTAGTACAGTCATTTTGACAATATTGATTCTTTCAATCCAAGAACATGGTATATCACTCCATCTGTTTGTGTCATCTTTGATTGCTTTCACCAATAACTTATAGTTTTCTGAGTCTAGGTATTTTGTCTCCTTAGGTAGATTTATTTCTAGGTATCTTATTCTTTTTGATGCAGTGGCAAATAGAGTTGTTTCCTTTCTTCTTTCTGATCTTTCATTGGTAGTGTATAGGAATACAAGAGATTTCTATCCATTAATTATTTAAATTTAATGAAGGAAAACTATTTGTTGTCATTTTAGTCTACATTTTCATTACTAGAAAGGTCAAGCATATTCACAGTTCACATGCACTTATTGCTTGAATTTCTTTTGTTCAGGATATCACCAAAAATATCATTTAATATATATTTAGAAGTGTGGTTGAGGGTTTACAAGACAAATAAGGGAGAAATAATATTCCCAGTAGAAAATTCAGCAGTTGAAATGTTCATAGATGTGTGTAACAAATGTCAGTAAATAAAGTATCTTGGGTGTTGTTCTGGTCTTTCTGTTTCTTACTGATTTGTAGGAACTCTTTATATAGCAAATATATTAATCCTCTATAGAATACTGTCCAGAAATAGTACATGATCCAAAAGTATTATAAAATAAATGAATTTTATTTAACAAGTATTCTATTTGGCACATAAATATTTTGAGAAACACAAAAAGGAGAAAAAGTAGACTGGGAAAACTGTGCAGTAGATAAGAAATAAAGGATTAATATATATATGTGTGTGTATATGTATATACATATACACACATAGAATACTGTGAGGATATAGCTATGAACAGAACCCTTTACTCTGAAGAGCACATTCCAGTTGAGAGGGAGAGCAAAAGCCTGAAGTAAATGTCCCTTACCATATATCCCATACTGCTATTAAAGAAATAGTAGTCAGGATATGGGGCCATTTGGCTGGAATACAGTGAGTAAGAGGAGAATGAAAGGTGATAAGATCAAAGAGGAGCAGCTCTAAATGAATTAGAGCTGTACAGGCAAGAAGTGGTTATTAACTGAGAGTGGGAGTCATTGGAGGGTTCTGAGAAGAGGAGTCATGTGGCCCATCTTGCATGATAAAAGGTTCCCTCTGGCCCTGAAGAAGCGGGGACTTCTTCAGGGAAGTCAGGAGTAGAAATAGGTAATTAGAAAGATTCTGTTTTAATAGTCTAGGAGAAGAGATGCTGCCTTGGTCTAGGGTAGTAACTGTAGATTGTAAGAAGTGGTCACATTTTGCATAAAGATGTGTAAATTTTAGATTGTCTCTATATAGTAAATCTCTATCTATATTTAGATATAGATATCACAGGAGAGATGAAGTGGGAAAGGAGATGAGCCTGGAATTTAGGGAGAGGTCTAGAATGGAGACTGTACACATATAGACAGCATTTAAAAGCATGAAACTAGACGAGATCACTAAGGAATCAGAAGTCTGAGTATACTGTGTGTATGTATGTGAATTTACTGTTATCAACTACACAATTGAACAAAACCATATGCTATGTAACAAAGTGAAACAGAATAGTCAATACTATTGACTTAATGTCAGTAGTATAAAAAACTTAATGTACCGCCTATTATCTCTATTCAAGATAGATACTATTTTGTAAAAATTAACTATGTGAAACAATTGTAGAATTACAGAATTTTGGATTGGAAGTGACTTTGGAGATAATTGTTGTATAGTTAAAGAAACTAAAATTCATGCAGGTCTTTTTTTCTTGGTTTCACAGTGTAGAACACTTGACACAATAGTATGATTTCTTCTGTATGCCCTCTTGGGAATTTTAACATTCAAGGTTCTATGCAGTGTGGGTATAACAGAGATATGAATAGTTTGAAAGTAAAATAGGGTGTTTAAATTTTTTAGCTCTGTGTCATATGGGAGCTGATCTCTAAGAATTAGTCATCTGGAAATAAGGCTTAGAATTAGTTTCCACTACCTGGTCCCTCAACTGGGTTCCAAACCATTCTTCTCATTGCTCTTTATTACCTCCCATATATGTAAAAAACCAGGTCATTTTTCTATTTTGAAGAATAGCTGTATACCTATGATAGAAAATGTGTTTCATTTACTGTATTAGAAATAGAAACTAAGATATGTAATGGATATCAGTGTCTAGTTGTATTTCACATTGGATAAAAGCTGCAGCATTACTCCATAAAAATCTGTACATAGAACAGAATGTATCTTTGGACAACAAAATATACTGAGGAGAAGTATCTGAAATTGATGTTGGTATCAAACTCTTCCACCAGGTTACTGGATAAAATTAAAATGTTTTGTTAACAGCTCATTCTGCTCTTCTGTAAAGGAAAGAGAATGTGTTTCTCGACAAGGACTTGCATTCTACTTCCAAGGAGAAAGCAGAGTAGATGTAAAAGTTCCTGCTTCCACTTTGTTCATTTATTTCTCTGGGGAAAACCAAGTGTCCATGGTCCCTCCATTTTCTTTGGTTATGGTATTTGTAAGATTCAAGCATTTCCTCTCTATCTTTCCAGGTGGAAAACAAATGGCTCTAAGGTCATGATTTCAGTAATCATGATGGGAGAATTAAGCATTCCAGAAGTCATGTATTTGGTTGAGTAGTCTTTTATTCCCTTAATACTCTATTTCTATATCACAAATTAGGTAGAATCCCTAGGACAATAGCTGTGATTAATTATACCAATAAACTTTTAACATCTAGCATTGTCCATTCAGTTCAGTTCAGTCGCTCAGTTGTGTCTAACTCTTTGCGATCCGATGAACTGCAGCACACCAGGCCTCCCTGTCCATCACCAACTCTTGGAGTCCACCCAAACCCGTGTCCATTGAGTTGGTGATGCCATACAACCATCTCATCCTCTGTTGTCCCCTTCTCCTCCTGCCCTCAATCTTTCCCAGCATCAGGGTCTTTTCAAAGCATTATCCATTAATGTGCTAAATATTACACTTTTCATAGAAGTTCTGTAACTGTGAGATTATTATTTAGTAGCTGAGCCAGAAGAGCACTAAGGAAATCAACCCTCTTATGAGTCCTGAGTGAATGAATGGAAGCCATCTGAACCAGCCAGAGTTTGTAGAATCCCGGGGTTATTTTTTATTTGACAGGCACTGAACAGAAGAGTATTAGGGTGGATTGTAGAGAGAATTATGGCCGAAAGAAACAATGAAAATAATAGATTTACTGAGCATGTTATTTATACTTATATTGATTTCATCTGAATTAGATAAAAAAGGATGGCTCAGTGGTAGATGCAGGTTTGATCTACAGTGAGTTGCAGGAGATGGCAACTCACTCCAGTATTCTTGCCTGGAGAATCCCATGGACAGAGGAGCCTGGCAGGCTATGGTCCATGGGTTGCAAAGAGTTGGACACAATTTAGTGACTAAACAACAACGCAGGAAAGCTAGAATACATTTTGGAGAGAAGTGGTCAGAGAGTATGGAGGATAAAATGTTTAATAACATTCGTGGCAATATCTCCTAGCAAATTTAAAATAAATAAACAATAAATAGACTTATTTCCTGCAACTCTTACAAAGATGCAGAATTTCAAACCATCTCTCCTTGAAAAAATATTACTCAAATTGGGCTTGATAGAGGTTGATATTGCCAAGAATGTGCTTTATGGCACTAGTGGTTTTGAGTTAGGAGTACTACACAAAACAAGAGTTTTGAATATTTTCTTGATTAGAGAATTATCTTTATCATTTTTTTGATTATTACTTGAAAATGTCAATTATAGGGCCTAAGCTATACTATTTTGTGGTATCATGAGAACATGAGCAGTTTGCATAGGAAAGAGTGCATTGTTATTTTACTTTTTTCCCCCCTACCTCATAATATGAAGGATACTCTTGTACAGCATTTATGTTTTGAGTTTGTTCAAAGAGGTTTTTGAGTTTACTGTCTTCATGTCTTTGATTGTTGAATCTATGGGCTAACCCTTGGAAGAGCTGATGGGGCTTCCTACCAAAGGGGCACTTTCCATCTGGCAAAGATCTTGGAACTTTAATATATTATTCTGTCTAGCAAATGGATCTCTGTTCTCTTTTTGTGGGAACAACCAGTTAGAGCTCTTGCTCCAAAATGACTACTGTGTAATACACGCTGATACATTGCACATGGTGTGGCATAGCAGATGATTGTTACAAGTCTTAGTGTGCTGAGAAGAGCTTCAGAGTATACATGCAACATTTCCTCTGAAAACACACAAATCTTTAATTTTTGTGAGCTAGTCTTTTTTCTCCCCCCGAAAGGAATCAGCATGCAAGAAGAATTTGCCCTATATGAGGAATCAAAACTTTTCAAAACTATCTAAATATAACATCATATATTTCTAATTTGGAAGAATTTACTTATTATTGGTATTACTGTCTACTAGATAGTGTGATGGATAGTTTATGTATTAGGAGGTACAAGGCATTCAAAAAGAAATAAAAAGAAAGCTTATGGCCAGCGAATGAAAAAAAAATGAAAATCTAAACAGGATTCTTTTATGGTTTGGATAATAGTAGGAAATATGAGACATGTATTCAGATTTTTAAGATAATATAATAATGATTAGTTATGCTTTATGGGTGGTTTCTGTTCCTTTGATATCTGTCAACTGTTTCTTTGAATTTCACAAATGGAAACTGAGTTTTGGACATTTATTTTAAAATAAATATTTGCTCTTATTAGTTTTTTTCCCCAAGTAATGAGGTTTGATATGATTTAGTGAAAATAAGTTGCATGAATGAGTGATATTGTGAAATTTCCTTGCATTCCTTGGAAGAAAATTGCTTTAATAAGGTAGGGTTTGCAAGCTGTTATCTGGATATTTATTTAGTTATAATTGAAAAATTATTGGACTCATACTGAAGCATAGTCTCACTTTAGTACTATTTTGAGAAAGAGCTTAAAAAACACTTACTTGGTTTTGAGTTATGTGAGTATGTAAAGATTACACATTTTCCATATTTGAACTAATGACATATATATATATATATATATATATATATATATATATTTCTTTTTTTTTTCTTTTTCTTTTTTGTATACCATACCAAAAAGAAGAACTCAATTTTAGGATTTCAAGCTTTCTGGGAGCTTGGTCCTCAACAAGGGAAGTTTTGGGGATAACTTACAAGGGTGATGATATTAAAGAAAATAAATATTTATCTTCTTTTTAAATAAAATATATAACAATTTCATACATCCAGACTTGTATAACTTTTAGTGATTATGGAGTTTCAAAACACAACTTTACTTGACATTTGTTTGTGATTTTATGCTGCATTTTTCCACAGAAGAGGATAACTCTGTACTCTTTTTTGGGGGATTGTTTTTTCCCTCATCATAGTTTTATTAAGAAAATGCCGTATTTATAAACTAGCTGGAGCAGATTGTATTAGTGTTCTGGGAAAGTGACATCTATTATCACTCCACAACTGTGGAACATTGAAGTTAAGTTTTTCTTAGTAGAACACTCTCTGATAAAATATGTATAGCGCAAACAAGTATTATAATGCAGTTTTCAAACTTAACCTAAAATGTCAGACATTCTGTGGAACCAACTTTGAGGTGGACTCACTAGTGGAGTCTACTAGAGTAGATCTTATCATTAATAAAAATAAATTATCACCTCATCAGTTAATTATTTAACTTGTTTTTGTTGATCAACTACATGCTGAGTATTGACCTTCTTAGTAGTGTGTTAGAAGCTGAGTATATATTGGTAAACTAAACATTTTCCCTATACTTACCAGAGTTAAAAGAGTTCCAGATTAAAATGTTCTCTCCAGTTTTGTTCTCTCAAATTTTCATATCTGCTGTTTAAAGTTTAATGTAGTGGTTTGGATGGCAACAGGAAATAGTTATAAAGAGAAATGATACTGAAATTTGCAGATGGATTTGAGGACTAGCTATATTATTTACTATCTTTTTGATATGAGCAAATTACACAGCTGAGTCTTCATCTTGTAATTTAAATGCCCAATGGCAGCCCTAGAATTTATAAATAGAAAGAGACTAAGGATCAAAATTTGGTTAGAAGAGGGACCTGCAGTGCTTATCTTGAAATGACAGAGTTTATCTGTGGGGCTTATCTGCACTGACAGAGTAAATACACTTTTTTTTTTTTTTTTTTGCCATACCACAGGGCATGTGGAACTTCCCCAACTAGGGATTGAACCTGTGCCCCTGCATTGGGAGTGTGGAATCTTAATCACTGGATCACCAGGGAATTTCCAATCACATTTATTTTTGCTTAGCTTATATGTTTCTTTGGGACAGGGTAATGGAGATTCAGTGGTAAAGAATATACTTGCAATGCAGGAGACCCAGCTTCAACCCCTGGGTTGGGAAGATCCCCTGGAAGAGAGCATGGCAACTCACTCCAGTATTCTTGTCTGCAGAATCTCATGAACAGAGGAGCCTGGCAGGCTACAGTCCATGGGGTTGCAGAGTCAGATATGACTGAAGTGACTGTGCACCCACTAATCTCTTAAGTTATCCCTAGGCATAGTTCCTGTTCACGTACTGTTGAAGCCTGGCTTGGAGAATTTTGAGCATTACTTTGCTACCATGCATGTGTGAAAGTCACTCAGTCGTGTCTGACTCTTTGCAACCCCATGGCTATACAGTCCATGGAATTCTCTAGGCCAGAATACTGGAGTGGGTAGCCTTTCCCTTCTCCAGGGAATCTTCCCAACCCAGGGATTGAACCTAGGTCTCCCGCATTGCAGGCAGATTCTTTTCCAACTGAGCCACAATGTGAGATGAGTGCAATTGTGTGGTAGTTTGAGCACAACAAATTGTGGAAAATTCTTCAAGAGATGGGAATACCAGACCATCTGACCTGCCTACTGAGAAATCTGTATGCAGGTCAAGAAGCAATGGTTAGAACTGGACATGGAAAAACAGACTGGTTCCAAATCAGGAAAGGAGTCCGTCAAGGCAGTATGTTGTCACCGTGCTTATTTAACTTATATGCAGAGTACATCATGAGAAATGCTGGACTTGATGAAGTACAAGATGGAATCGATTGCCAGGAGAAATATCAAAAGCATGCAGATGACACCACACTTATGACAAAAGTGAAGAAGGACTAAAGAGCCTCTTAATAAAAGTGAAAGAGGAGAGTGAAAAAGCTGACTTAAAACTCAACATTCAGAAAACTAAGATCATGGCATCTGGTCCCATCACGTCATGGCAAATAGATGGGGAAACAGTGGAAAGAGTGATGGACTTTATCTTTTTGGACTACAAAATCACTGCAGATGGTGACTGCAGCCATGAAATTAAAAGACGCTTACTCCTTGGAAGATAAGTTATGACCAACCTAGACAGCTTGTTAAAAAGCAGAGACATTACTCTGCCAACAAAGGTCCATCTAGTCAAGGCTATGGTTTTTCCAGTAGTCATGTACGGATTTGAGAGTTGGACTATAAAGAAAACTGAGAGCTGAAGAATTGATGCTTTTGAACTATAGTGTTGGAGAAGACTCTTGAGAGCCCCTTGGACAGCAAGGAGATCCAACCAGTCCATTCTAAAGGAAATCAGTCCTGAATATTCATTGGAAGGACTGATGCTGAAGCTGAAACTCCAATACTTTGTCCACCTGATGCGAAGAACTGACTCATTTGAAAAGACCCGGATGCTGGGAAAGATTGAAGGCAGGAGGAGAAGGGGATGACAGAGGATGAGATGGCTGGATGGCATCACCGACTCAATGGACATGAGTTTGAGTAAACTCCGGGAGTTCATGATGGATAGGGAGGCCTGGAGTGCTGCAGTCCATGGGGTCACAAAGAGTCATACACAACTGAGCGACTGAACTGAACTGAATAGTCACTGTTAGCACCTAGTCGAGCATGAAGAACTCTGGTTAATATATAGTCAGTGGTGTGCCCAGAATCACATGAAATATACATGGGAAGGGGTTTGTATGTATGTGTGAGTGTGTGTATATATGTATATATGCATATATATATTCTATTATTACTGTGTATTTTATATATATATTCTATTATTAATTATTTTTGGAAATCATAGTCTAGAACAGCAATTCGGCTGAGAGCTTGGGGAAAGATTCTTTTCCTAATAAACCTAAAAGGTATACTTTTTTAGGAATCAGATATATAGATCCAAAAGCCTCAGTCAGTTTTTTTTTTCCCCCCTTAAATCAGTAGTCATCCTGTAACTACCAAAGACTGGCTTTGAGCATAGCAGTTCTGGCTCCTGATAACTTCTCTCAGAGGTGAAATTTGTGAGGCATTTCACATAAGACAATTAATTGTTTGATAAGTCACTCAGGATACAGTTATAGTCTCATTTTTTTGGTCAAATCCTCTTTATCACTCTACTATGTCTCCTCTATATCTGTAAAAATAAAAGAGCATATAGCATATAATGATTTAACTAGTCATTACAGGGTATAGCAGGTTTAGAATGTATAAACTGTGACTCAGATATGTAGAAATATAACTTCATTTTTCTATAGTTGAGCTCAGAGCACTCTTTATGATGAAGGAATAAAAGGTTTTATCTTAGCCCGTTCTTCTTAGGTATCATAGAATGTATAATAATTCAGAACATAATCACATGGCTAGTTGGGTCACTGAGCTCTTCAAGGACAATGAATATACTTTAAGTCTGTGTTTCCAGCACCTATGAGATATCTGACATAAGGTAAATTTTCAATAAGTGTTCATTCATAACACAAAAGTGTTCTCCAATTTTAAATTTCTAAGTAGTCAGTGTGATATGCTAATTCACTAGTAGAAAATATACCTGGAGACTGGAGGCAGATTCTTCTTCGTGAACTTCAAATGTAAGTGTCCCTCATGGCTGGTTTTCTAGTCCTCTTTCATTCTCATTTTAATACCTGTTTTCCTAAGGGATCTTCTCTGTTCTTTTGCTTCCATTACCTTTTATAGGTCACCAATGCCAGACTTCCCTGGTGGCTCAGACAGTTAAAAAAAAAAAAAAAAAGCATCTGCCTACAATGCGGGAGATCCGGGTTCAATCTCTGGGCTGGGAAGATCTCCTGGAGAAGGAAACGGCAACCCACTCCAGTATTCTTGCCTGGAAAATCCCATGGACAGAGGATCCTGGTGGGCTACAAGCTCAAGGGGTCGCAAAGAGTTCGACATGACTGAGCGACTTCAGTTTCATTTTCTAATGCCAAAATGAGTATCTGCAGCCAGATCTCCTTTTTGATTGCACACTCTTAAAAAATTAATGAATAGAAACCTCAGCTGGGTCAGGAGAGCAGAAGCAGGAGCTCTCACACCCTGTGACTGTGGAGGAGACCAGTAGGAAGAGGAAATATTCCTTTTCTTTCCTGCCAAGGATTCAGCTGATGAAAAAAACACATACTCATTGTTTACTATAGCCTGTCCAACCTCTTTCCCGACCTCTATGAAAGTGTTCTCCTTTTCTTGCTGTGCAAGAACTTGGACTTGGATCACCATGGTTGCAGACCCTAAATTGCTTTTCACTGCTGATCCTGAGTTCATTTTTGCTGGAGGAATATGGGATATTCTGTTTTAGGTCAGTATTTTTGGGGGTCTTTATAGGGACCAGAGAAGATGCCACCTCGCCCCCCACAAAGGCTCAGGGGTGGGTGAGCAAACTCAAAATTGCAGTTGAATTGCAGTATTGCAGGTGCAGTACTCAAAATTGAGGTTGGTTTTGCTCACTGCTTTTATTGCATCTTGGAGTTTGAAGGTATGTCTTTCTCATGGACCTGAGCTACACTCTGCATTTGAAGCTTTCTGGGTTTTATTTTTGATCTGTTTTAAGCTTTTGTCTTTCTGATAAAGACCTTGTTCTGTGTGCAGTTGCTTGTTTGGCACTTAGGTCTGATTTTTAGTCAGACTCTTTGAGCTGAAGCTAGCTGAAAACCCCTTTGACTCATTTTTTTGTGAAACAAGGGCTGCTTCCCTGAAACTATGCTAGTTTTTCAGGCATTGGCCTATTCCTTTGAGAATAGGCTGTTTTCTGTAAACTGGCTGAAAAAAGGCATTGACATGGCTTTTGTGGGTCTAAGCTGTTTCCTTAGAGTTGGCTGGTATTTAGGCTTGCAAACTGGATTGAGCTGGTTGAACTGCAGGGTAATTAAGTTTTTTGCAAATTGTTCTTTTATTCTAGGAAAAAAAAATCTCTGAGAAATGGAATCTCAGTTATGTAAATATTTTTAGGGCACCACCCTTATAGGAACTCCAACCAGTTTTATTTTTGCAAATTGCGATCCTTCCTCAAGCACATTTATACCTAAATTGACCAACCTGGCAAAAAGCAATTGAATATATCAATGGCTATTTATGGGGAAGTTCTGAAATCCCCAGACTAAATTTTCCAAAGAATTGATCACAATAGAGCAACAGTTTTCAGAATTGAGTGGTATGCCTGTTTCAGTTGGTTTCATGAAGCTTCCAAAGGTTATTGAAAGTTTCAAACTGCCTGTCTACAAAATAAGATGCTAAGAGTAACTGAGGCAAACAAGTGATTAAAAAAAGGTAAAATGGATCCTGAAGCCTCAGGCTCTTTTTCCTTAGCTTGTTTCAGATTCTGCCTCTGGCCCCATCTTTCTCCTTTACTTCTGTGCCACTTAGGATTCCTTTGTATAGGCATATCAGAGATATTCCAGGTTCAGTTCCACACCACCACAATATGTGTGTATTACAAAAAAGTAAGTCATGCAAATTTTTTGGCTTCTCAATGCATATAACTGTAATGTTTACACTAGTTAATTAAGTTAAATTGTCACCCTGCTTATTTAACTTATATTCAGACTACATCATGTGAAAGGCCAGGCTGGATGAATCACAAGCTGGAATCAAGTTTGCTGGGAGAAATATCAACAGTCTCAGCTATTCAAATGATACCACTCTAATGGCAGAAAGTGAGGAGAAACTAAAGAGCCTCTTGATGAGGGGGTAAAAGAGTGAAAAAGCTGGCTTAAAACTCAACATTCAAAAAGTTAAGATCATGGCATCTGATTCCATCACTTCATTGCAAATAGATAGGGAAAAAAGTGTAAACAGTGACAAATTTTATCTTCTTGGGCTCCAAAATCACTGTGGAGCATGACCTCAGCCATGAAATTAAAATATGCTTGCTCCTTGGAAGGAAAACTGTGACAAACCTAGAAAGTGGATTAAAAAGCAGAGACATCACTTTGCCAACAAAGGTCCATATAGTTAAAGCTGTGGTTTTTCCAGTAGTCATGTACAGATGTCGGAGTTGGTCCATAAAGAAGACTGAGCACTGAAGAATTGATGCTTTCAAATTTTAGTGCTGGAGAAGACTCTTTAGAGTCCCTTGGATGGCAAGGAGATCAAAGCAGTCAATCCTTAAAGGAAATGAACCCTGGATATTCATTAGAAGGTCTGATGCTGAAGCTGAAGCTTCAGTTCTTTGACTACTTGATGCAAAAAGCTGACTCACTGGAAAAGACCCTGATACTCTGAAAGTTTGAGGGCAAAAGCAGAAGGGGACAGCAGAAGACGAGATGGCTGAATGGTATCGTCAACACAATGCACATGAGTGTGAGCAAACTGTAGGAGATAGTGAAGAACAGGGAAGCCTGGCAAGTTGTAGTCCATGGAGCTGCAAAGAGTCAGACACCATTGGCAGTGTACAACAAGACTGTAATCTACTAAGTGTGCAAAGGCATTATGTCTAAATGCAAACACACACAACTTAATTAAAAATTACTTTATTGCTAAAAAAATGCTACCTATATCTGCACCTTCAGTGAGTCATAATCTTTGCAATAGTAGCATCAAAGATCACTGATCACAGATCACTGTAACAAATGTAATAATAATGAAAAATTGTGAAGCATTGCAAGAATTACCAAAATGTGACACAGAGACGTGAAGTGAGCAAATGCTGTTGAAAGACTGGTGCTGATAGACTTGCTTGAAGCAGGGTTGCCACAAACCTTTAATTTGTAAAAAATGCAATATCTGCAGAACACAATGAAGTGAAGCACAATAAAATGAGGGTCTGCTTATACCCTCAGTTCCCTCCTGCTAATTTTCTCGACTCAATTTTTTCCCCTGAATTTATCAGAACCTGTTCCCTTAAAATTAAGCCTTCTTAGAATCAAGAGACTAAAGCCTTATCTTATACACCCTGGACTAAAACTGAAGTATAAGCCATAGTCAAAGATTTCCCTAAAGCAGGTGGAGATTCTCACAGATTTGATAAATAATTTAATATAGTCCTTTAAACATACAACTTGGTTTCTCTGACTTTTAACAGCTGGTTAATATACTTGTTTGTGAAGGCCAGACACAGAATTGGATGAAAACTGCTATTTGGGAAAACCCTGAAAGGCCATTAGAATTAAAACCAAGAGACCAGTCTGCTAACTTATTTTATAATCAAGCTTACACAATTTCAAGGTGACTTTCTCTAGGAATTCCCAAGGTATTTCCAAAGCCAGGTGATCAGACGGAATTCATTCTTGCACAGAAAAATATGGTGTATCTGCTTATGACTCTTACAGTTGACTTCAGGTTATTTTAAAGAAAATTCCAGTCTTCTTTTATTTGTGGATTTCATCATGGCAGTCTTTAACTTCATGATTTTTAATAGGCTGAAATGGCTATTCTATATATATCCTTTTATATAGGCTTTCTATATATATCCTTTCTATATATATCCTTTTCTAAAATATATATATTTTCTATGTATGTATGTATGTATATATGTATGTATGTATGTATGTATCTATCTATCTATCTATCCTTTTCTAAAAAGGACCAGGATGGAATGGAAATCTATGCCCAATCTGGATTTAGTTAATCTGGCAAACTGTCTTACTTGCTCTCTAGATGAGTTGGCTAAAAGGAAGACCACCTAAGTTTTTAATTAGCTCCAGCAAATGAAGAGTCCTAGATCAAATTAAAAAAAAATTTTCCCCCCTAGTTTCTATTTCTATTGCAAAGAGCCAGGACATTGGAAACAAGATGCTACAAATTTAAGTTGTTCAGGCACTTTCATCCCTCTCACAATTATTTCTGATGTACTCTTGTTTGTCATTGACAGGGTTAAAAGGGGTGTTCCCAGTACTCTCTTTTAATCAGCTTGGAGAAGCATTTATTCAGACCGAGGATGCTGGTCTTAACTGACACAGAGCTATACTGCTGGTCCTCAGTTCCACTGGTCATCCTTATATGAATTAAATGACTTTTGACATCATTTATTTTCTTCCCTCACATACTAGAGCTGATTTCAGAAATGCTGATCATTTTTCTCTATTGAATCAGCTACCACCTTCCTTATAGGCAGAATTTCCTATTGATTTTGGCAAAATTCATGGTGCACCTCCCATCAGGATTCAAACAGATCCCTCAACTGCCAGTCCCTGCCACCAGGAAGTTTGCACAACCTCTTAGCCTCATCCACCAGAGGGAAGACAGAAGAAGCAAGAAGAACTGTAATCCCACAACCTCCAGAAAGAAAATCACAATCGAGGAAGGTAACAAAAATGAAAAGGCATAGGATTTTGTCTCAGATGAAGGGACAAGATAAATCCCCAGTAAAACAACTAAATGAAGTAGAGATAGGCAACCTTCCAGAAAGAGAATTCAGAATAATATGGTGAAAATCATCTAAGATCTCAGAAAAAGAATTGAGAAGATGCAAGAAATGTTTACCAAAGACCTGGAATAACTAAAGAACAAACAGAGATGAACAATACCCTGGAAGGAATCAATAGCAGAATGACTGAGGCAGAGGAATTCAAGTGAACTGGAAAAAAGAAAGGTGAAAATCACTGCCACACATCAATATCGGAAAAAGAATGAAAAGAAATGAGACAGCCTAAGAGACCCCTGGACAACATTAAATGCATCAACATTCACATTATATGGGTCCCAGAAGGAGAAGAGGGAGAGAAAGGACCTGAAAAAATATCTGAAGAGATAAGAGCTGAAAACTTCCCTTACATGGGAAAGGAAATAGTCAGCAAAGTCCAGGAAGCACAGAGTCCCAGGCAGGATAAACCCAAGGAGGAACACACAGAGACACATAGTAATCAAACTGACAGCGATTACAGACAGAGATAGAATATTAAAAGCAACAAGGGAAAAATGACAAATAACATACAAGGGAACTCCTATCAGGCTATCAGCTGATTTCTCAACAGAGACTCTGCAAGCCAGAAGGGAATGGCATGATATATTTAAAGTGATGAAAGGGAAGAAGCTGCAACCAACAGTAATCTACCCAGCAAGACTCTTTTTCAAATTTGATGGAGAAATCAAAAGCTTTCCAGATAAGCAAAAGTTAAAAGTATTAAGCACTGCTAAAGCAGCTGTACAGCAAATGCTAAAGGAACTTTTCTAGACAGGAAGCACAAGAGAAGGGAAAGAAAAATGAATAGATCTGTCAAAATCTCTTCCTAGAATTACTCAATACCCCATAAAGCCCCTTAAGGCCTTAAGTCCATAGAAGATATCATGTTCCCATCTTACCAGTGAGAAAACCCAAGGACTGAGGGTAGTGGTTTGTTTAGGACCTGTGAGCACTGAACTACACTGTTTTCTCTTGACACCCTGTTGTTCCTAATCCTCATACATTACTAATATCCATTCATACTGGGAGCAAATTCTTTATTGAAATGGTTTTTTCCTGTGTATTCCTTAGTATTCCACTTGATGAAGCTAGTCAATACCTTTGTTTTCACTTGGGAAGAGAAACGCTTGGACAGTAATGCCTCAAGGTTTTACTGAGAGTTCTTATTTCTCACAAGTCCTGAAAGATGATCTGGATAATACACAGTTCCCTAGAGGTTCTACTTTCAGATAGTATGTGCATGATTTTCTTCTTTGTTTTCCTTCTCAAGTCCTCTCACAGAAAGACAGCATCCACTTGCCAAAACTTTTAGCTTTAAAGGAACATAAAGTTGCCAAAGAAAAATTGCAGTTTACCCAAACTCAGGTTCAATGTTTAGGGCATCTGTTTTCACAGCAAGGCCTATACCTAGATCCAGATAGACTTCATGGTGTCCTAAGTTTCCCCATATCCAAACTAAGAACAATCTGCAAGATTTTCTTGAGCTAAATGGTTATTGTCATAACGAACTTCAAGTATCTCTCATCTGGCCAAACCTTTGTGTGTTTTAATAAAAACAACCCTGACCCATTCTTTTTTTTTTTTTTAAATTTTCTTTCTTTTTTTTTTTTTAATTTATTTTTTTTGGTCATACATTGATATGAATCAGCCATAGATTTACACGTATTCCCCATCCTGATCCCCCCTCCCACCTCCCTCTCCACCCGATTCCTCTGGGTCTTCCCAGTGCACCAGGCCCGAGCACTTGTCTCATGCATCCCACCTGGGCTGGTGATCTGTTTCACCATAAATAGTATACATGCTGTTCTTTTGAAATACCCCACCCTCACATTCTCCCACAGAGTTCAAAAGTCTGTTCTGTACTTCTGTGTCTCTTTTTCCGTTTTGCATATAGGGTTATCGTTACCTTCTTTCTAAATTCCATATATATGTGTTAGTATGCTGTAATGTTCTTTATCTTTCTGGCTTACTTCACTCTGTATAAGGGGCTCCAGTTTCATCCATCTCATTAGGACTGATTCAAATGAATTCTTTTTAACGGCTGAGTAATATTCCATGGTGTATATGTACCACAGCTTCCTTATCCATTCATCTGCTGCTGACCCATTCTTATGAGAAAACTGGAGAACAAATTTCAAGGCTTCAAGGAGAGTTTGATAAACCTGCCTGCCCTTGGGAATCCCAGTTACCAAACTTTTTTCCTATTTATATATGAAAATGAAGGGAATACCCTTGGGGTGCTCACCCCAAAACATGGGGACCACCACAGACCCATTAGATTTTGTAGCCAGCAGTTGGACCCTATGGGATGAGTTACTCTATTGCTTTATGGCCTTTACAGTCACTATTCTTTTGGTTAAAACCACCAAGGAAATTGTGAGATTAATCATTTTTATACCTCATACAGTAAAAGCTTTCCAGAATGTTATCACAATATTTCTCAGTTAGTGGCCTTATCTCCTATGAACTCCTTCTGTTAATTCCTCCTCACAGAACACTTTTTATTATATATTGTAGTAACCTTAATCCTGCTACTCTTCTCCCTTCCATCACTGACAAAGTCACTCATGATTACTTAACACTGGAGGATTACGTCTTGACTCATCATGATCTATAAGGAGTTCCTGTGGGTAATGCTGACTTCTCATGGTTCACTGATTAAAAAGGTGACACTGGCAAGTACTGTTCTGGGTTTGCGATTACTATTCCTTCTCATGTTTTTGAGGTAGTATCTTTACCTATGATTACTTCAACCAAGGACAAACCTGCCAGTACTTATACTGATAGTAAACATGCTTTTGAAGTAGCTCATAATTTTGGAATGTTGTGGAAACAACATGGTTTCCTTCCAGCAGAAATAAAAATAGAGATGGACCCTATTTTCAGGAATTAATAGATGTAATACTTTTTACTAGCCTCCTTAAATAGTATTAAGATTCTGGGGAATTCTAAACTTGACTCTCTGGAAGCGAAGGGAAATGACCTTGCTGATATTTGCACAAGGAATGTGACCTTGAAGGAACCAACAGCCAAACCTCTGTCACAGTTCAAAGAGATGTTTCCCCAAATGATAAATTAGAAAACTGGCTAGAGAAGCCAAACAACTGGCTGTAGAAATGGAAAAAACAAGATGGAAATTCAGCAATTGTTGGTTTGATAAAAAAAAGTTCTGGTTTGGACCAAAAGCCCAGTCTTCCTGGAAGCTCTAAAATTCCCACTCCTTATCACTGTACATGCATTAAACATTGATCTACTGACAAGGTGATAGCATTCATTGATCAGTAAAAGTGAAAGTTGCTCAGTTGTGTTCAACTTTTGTGACCCCATAGACTATACAGTCCATGGAATTCTCCAGGACAGAATACTGGAGTGGGTAACCTTTCCCTTCTCCAGGGGATCTTCCCAATCCAGGGTTTGAACCCAGATCTCCTGCATTGCAGGCAGATTCTTTACCAGCTGAGCCACAAGGGAAGTCCCCATGGATCAGTAGTGGTGGAGAAACATTAACGACACTGGAAGAAGTACCAGCCTCACTTGTCCCACTTGTGTAAGGTACAAATGAGGGAAGCCTATTCATACTGTTTCTAGACATTTAAAATTGGAGTTCAGACTATTAAATAGATTTACACAGCCTCCTCTGTCTAATGGATATAAATGTCTTTTAGTCATTGTATGTTTTCACACTGGACTGAAGCCTTCCCTTGCAGACAGGCTACTGCCTGTTCTGTGGCCTTTTGGAAAAGATTATTCCTGCCTGGGATTATCTTGCACTTGATAGTGATTGAGGAACCGATTTTATTGGTTAAGTATTTTGACAAGTTTGTTATGTTTGGGAAGCTTTACAGCACTTTCACTGAGCTTACCACCCTGAATTCTCTGGTTCAGACTAATATATTAATTACCTAATTATGACTCATTTGGCAAAATTTGTTGAAAATACCTTGACGAAAAGAACTGCTGCTTGTTCTTCTGAATCTCAGATCTACCCCTTTTAGAAGTCATAAACTCTTACCCTTTGAGATAGTCATAGGATACCCAATGCAATTGGCTTCCATTTCTTTTGACTCACAACTGATACTAGGATAGATACTCCAATATTGGAAAGGCATAATTTCTTGTTTTAAAAATAACCATGTTTTTGTATATATACGGCTGGGTCCCTTTGCTGTCCACCTGAAACTGTCACAACATTGTTAATCGGCTATACCCCAATACAAAATAAAGTTTTAGAAAAATAACCATGTTTTGGTAGAGCAGTCTTTTCACAGTACATTCACTGGAGATGAAGACCTTAAGCATCACACCTTGAAACTTGGATATTCCATCTATTAAAAAAGACACCTCTAGAAGAACTTTCTTCAGCCTTGCTGGAGAGGCCCCTATTAGGTATGCTAACAAACTCTTGTGTGGCCAAACTCTAGGGAATGGATTCTCATATTCCTGTGACACACATAAAGAAAACACCAAATCCTGACCAGATCTCCATATCATCTCCTGACCTGAAAGTAAAGATTTGCTGGAATTGAGGCAGACATTTGAGATAGCTTTTCCAAGACATCTGGACAAGGCCTATTCGAAGTTTGCCACCAAAATTTTGATGATGACATAATGATTTAAATGATCTCTAGCACTGGTTACAAATTGGAAAAAGAGTACATCAAGGCTATACATTGTCAGCCTGCTTATTTAACTTAAATGCAGAGTACATCATGTGAAATGCTGGTGACTGGACGACTCACAAGCTGGAATCAAGATTCCTAAGAGAAGTATTAACAACCTCAGGTGTGCAGATGATACCACCCTAATGGGGGAAAGGAAGGAGAAGCTAAAGAGCCTCTTGATGAAGGTGAAAGAGGAGAGTGAAAAAGCTGGCTTAAAACTCAGTATTCAAAAAACAAAGATCATGGCACCCAGTCCCATCACTTCATAGCAAAGAGATGGGGAAAAAATGGAAATAGCAGATTTTATTTTCTTGGGCTCCTGAGTCACTGCAGACAGTGACTGCAGCCATGAAATGAAAAGGTGCCTGCTCCTTGGAAGGAAAGCTATGACAAACCAAGACAGCTTATTAAAAAGCAGAGACATCACTGTGCTGACAAAGGTCCATATAGTCAAAGCTACGGTTTTTCCAGCAGTCATGTGAAAATTGGACCATAAAGAAAGCTGAATGCTGAAGAATTTATGCTTTTGAACTGTGGTGCTGGTGAATACTCGAGAGTCCCTTGGACTGTAAGGAGATCAAACTTTAGTCAATCCTAAAGGAAATTAACCTGAATGTTCATTGGAAGGACTGATGCTGAACCTGAAGCTCCTATATATACTTTGGCCACATGATGCAAAGCATCAACTCATTGAAAAAGACCCTGATGCTGGGAAAGATTGAAGGCAAGAAGAGAAGGGGGTGACAGGGGATGAGATGGTTGGATGGCATCACTGACTCAATGCACATGAGTTTCAGCAAACTCTGGGAGATAGTAAAGGACAGGGAACTCTGGTGTGCTGCAGTTCATGGGTTCTTAAAGAGTTGGACACAACTTAGGGACTGACCAACAACATCCAGATAAAAAGTGCCTTGAGTGTTCTTCCTCCTCCCCTTCCTTGTTACTCAAATGTGAACTCAATAGGTTTCCAATCTGTGTATTTTCTCTACGATGGGTAACAGCATACCCAGCAAAGATTCTTCCTGACATTGAGGGAGAAAAACCAGAGAACCTGACAATTGATCAGTGATGCTTTAATAAAAAGATCTTGGTAAAAAGGGGGAAATGTAAAAAATTAACAAACGTAAATCATAATTGAATAGAGTCAGGAGACCAGAAGGGGAGCTCTCACACCCTGTTATCAAGCAGGACCCAACAAGGAGGAATAAAGATTTCTCTTCTTTCCTGGCAAGGACTCAACCAATGAAATCCACGGGCTGTTTGTTTGCTATAACCCTCCCAGCTTCCTTTTCTATAAAAATCCTTTTTCCTTTACTCTGTGTACACTTTTGTGTGGCTCATGGCTGTAGACTGCCAAATTGCAATTTTCTGTGTTCCCAAATAAACCCATGTTTGCTAGAGGTATATCTGGCAGTCTGTTTTATGTTACAACTCATATATTCAGCACCCACATTTCTTTTTTCTGAATAAGACAGGAAACTCAAACTCCCTTTGTCCAAAACAGTTCATGATATTAAACCTCTAAATGTGCTTTTCAGTTTTTCTCTGGTCAGTAAAACTATAGCACTTCAGTTCATTTGCATATCTATTCAGCAGATATCTATTGTGTGCCTTAAATGTTTGTCTTTTAATTCCCTTCCTGTATCTTGCCTCCTATCCTCTTCTCACTGATTATCACTAGTTTGTATCTGTGACTCTGCTTCTGTTTTATTTATTTTATTTTTTAGATTCCACATGTAAATAAAAACATGTAACATTTATTGTTCTTTGTCTGAATTACTTCACTAAACATGCCATTCAGATCCATCCATGTTGTTGCAAATGGCAAATTTTCATTTTTTTTTATGGCTGAGTAATATTTCATTGGATACATATATCACTTATTCTTTGTCCATTTACCTGTTGATTAACACCTAGTTTGCTTCCATATCTTGACCATTATACGTAACACTTCTCTAAACATTGGGGTGTATATATCATATATTTTTGAATAAGTAAAAGTCACTCCGTTGTGTCTGACTCTTTGCGACCCCATGGACTATACAGTCCATGTAATTCTCCAGGCCAGAATACTGGAGTGGGAAGCCTTTCCCTTCTCAAGGGGATCTTCCCAACCCAGTGATCGAACCCAGGTCTCCTGCATTGCAGGCCTATTCTTTACCAGCTGAGCCACAAGGGAAGCCCAAGAATACTGGAGTAGGTAGCCTATCCCTTCTCCAGGGGATTTTCCCAACCCAGGAATTGAACTGGGATCTCCTGCTTTGTAGGCGGATTATTTACCAACTGAGCTATCAGGGAAGCCTGTATTTTTGAATAAGTATTTTTATTTTCTTCTGATATATACTCAAGTGTGGAACGGTTGAATCTTATGTACTTCTTGTTTTAGGTTTTAAGGAACCTTCATACTGTTTTTTCATAGTGACTGTACCAACGTATATTCCCACCAACAGTGTGTATCAGTATTCCCTTATATCCACATACTTACCAAGTGGGGGTTTTCTCTTTTATAATAACCATTCTGACAGATGTGGTGTGATATTTCATTGTGGTTTTGATTTGCATTTATCTGATTGTTAGCTGTGTTGATCACCTTTTCCTGAGTCTTTCTGCCATCTGTGTGTCATCTTTGGAAAAATGGCAATTCAGATTTTCTCCCTGTTTTAAAATTGTATAACTTTATTTTCTGATATTGAATTTTTATGGATTGTTTATATATTTTGGATGTTGTTGACGTTTTTCAGTTGCCCAGTCATGTCTGATTCTTTGTGACCCATGGACTGTAGCACACCAGGCCTCCCTGTCTCTCCCCATCTCCCAAAGTTTGCCCAAGTTCATGTCCGTTGCATCGGTGATGCCATCCGGGCATCTCACCTTCTGACTCCCTTTTCTCTTTCTGTCCTCAATCTTTCCCAAAATCACATATTGGATATTAGCCCCTAATTGTCATATTATTTGGAAGTATTTTCTCAGATTCAGTAGGTGGACTTTTCATTTTGTCATTGGTTTCCTTTGCCCTATCAGTGACTTGTAAGTTTAAATTAGGTCCCTTTTGAAAACTTTTGCTTTTGCTTCCCTTGCTTGAGGAGACAGATCTGAAAAACGTTTGCTAAGATGTATGTCAGAGAGAATACTGCCTATGTTTTCTACCAGGAGTGTTATGGTTTCTAGTCTTATGTTTAGATCCTTAGTTAATTTTGTATTTATTTTTGTATATGGTATGAGAAAATGTTTTAATTTCATTCTTTTGCATGTGTGTGCATGAGTGCCCAGTTGCTCAGTCATATTGGACTCTTTGCCACCCCATGGACTGTAGCCTGCCATATTCCTTTGTCCATGGCATTATCTGGGCAAGAGTACTCTAGTGGGTTGCTATTTCCTGCTCCAGGAGATATTCCTGACCCAGGGATCAAACCCACATCTCCCACTCTTGTGCAGTAGCATGCAAATTCTTTACCACTGAGCCACCTGGGAAGCCCTCTTTTATGTGTAGCTGTCCAGTTTTTCCAGCATCACTCATTGAAGAAGCTGTTTTTTCCCTTTTGTGTATTTTTGCTTCCTTTTTCATAGATCAACTGAATATATGTACATGAGTTTATTTCTGAACTCTCTTTTAGTTTATTGATCTATGTGTGTTTTTTGTGGTAGTCCTATACTATTTTCATGACTGTAGCTTTATACTATAGTCTGAAGCCGTGCAGTTTGATACCTCCAGCTATGTTCTTTTTTCTGAAGATTTCCTTGTCTGTTTGGAGTCTTTTATGTTCCATGGAAATTTTAGGATTATTTCTTCAAGTTCTGTGAGAAATGTCTGAGGTATTTTGATGGGAATTATATTGATACCGTAGATCCATGGGTAATATGCTGTTTTTAACTGTATTAATTTTTCCTGTCTATGAACATGAGGTATCTTTCTATTTACTCTGTTTTGTGCTTGGTTTCCTCTGTAATTGTCTTATGATATTCAGAGAATAAATGTTTCACCTCCTTCATTCAATTATTCCCATTTTCTTTTTTTTTGATGTGATTGTAGTGGGATTGTTTTGCTTTCTGTTTATGGTAGTTCATTATTATAGGATAGAGATACAACAGATATCTGTTTATAAATCTTGCATTCTACAACTTTATTGAATTCATTTATTAGTTCTAATAGAATTTTTAGTGTAGACCTAGGGTTTTCTATTTATATTTTTATGTCTTCTGCAAATAGTGACAGTTTTACTTCTTTCCTAGTTGGATTTCTTTTATTTTCTTTTCTTGTCTAGTGGCTGTGGCTAGGATTTCCAATACTGTATTACAGAGAAATGATGAAAGTAGGCATCCTTGTTTTGTTTCTGATTTTAAGGAAAAACTTTCTGCTTTTCACTGCTGAGTATATTAGCTATAGGTTTGTCATAAATAGCCTTTATTATGTTGAGCTATGTTCCCTGTATACCAACTTTGTTAAAGAGTTTTTATCATGAAAGGATGTTGAATTTTTTAATGCTTTTTCTCCCATCTATTGAGGTGATCATGTGATTTTTATCTTTCATTTTGTTAATGTGGTGAACACCTTAATTTGTAGATATTGAGCCATCCATTTATCCCTGGGATAAATCCCAATTGTTCATACTGTGTGATGATTTTCATATGTCATTGAATTCAGTTTGCTAAAATTTATTGGGAATTTTTACATCTATATTCAGCAAGTATCAGTCTGTGATTTTCTTTTCTTTTTTTCTTTGTCTGGTTTTGGTTTCGGTGTAATGGTGCCCTTGTGGAATGAATTTGGAACTGTTTCATCCTCTTCAGTTTTTTCAGAATAACTTGAGAAGGATAGACTTTATTTTTTTTGTTTTGTTTTGTGCAGTCCCCTTTGAGGTAATCTGGTCTTGAACTTCATTGGGAATTTTTAAATTTCTGATTCTATTTCAGTACTTTTAAGCAGTCATTTTGCAACATTTTTAATTTTTTTTCCCCTCCTGATTTTGTCTTGGAAGATTGTATGTTTCTAGGAATTATTCATTTCTTCTGTGTTGTTCAATCTTTTGACATATAACTACTCATAGTATGCTTTATTTATTGTTTCTAGTTTTGTGATATCAGTTGTAATTTCTTCTTTTTGATTACTTACTTTCTTTATTTGTGTCCTCTCTATGTTTTTTTCTTATTGGTCCTGGCTAATATGTTATTAGTTTTGTTTCTCCTTTCAAAAGATCAGGTCTTGGTTTCATCGATCATTTATGTTTTTTTTTTTTTTCTTACCTCTTTTTAATGTATGTCCACTCTGATTTGTGGAAATACATTAAAAAGAGGCATAAAACCCCATAAGTGATCAGTTGTCTTTACTTTATGTATTTTCACTTTGATCTATGGGCTTCCCTGATGGCTAGATGGTAAAGAATCGGCCTGCAATGCAGGAGACCCGAGTTTGATCTCTTGGTCAGGAAGATTCCTTTGAAAGGGAATGGCTACCCACTCCAGTACACTTGCCTGGAGAATTCCATGGACAGAGGAGTCTGGTGGGCTGCAGTCCATGGGGTCATAAAGAGTTAGAAATGACTGAGCAACTAACACTTTCACTTTTTCACTCTGATCTTTAGGATTTTTCATCTTTTTGCTTACTTTCACCTTTTTTCTTTTAATTTTTGTTTGTGATTCCTTTAGACTGCAGGGTAAGTTGTTTATTTGTGATTTTTATTTTTTACTGAGGAAGGCTTGTATTGAAATAAACTTCCCTCTTGGAGCGGCTTTTGCTTTGCCCCTTAGATTTAGGAAAGCTTTTCTTTAAAAAATTTTCTCAAGGTATTTTCTGATTTTCTTGTAAATTCCTTCATTGACCCATTTATTTTTAAGCAACTTGTTTAGTCTCCATTTGTTCATGTTTTTGCCATTTTTCATCCTATAATTGATTTCTAGTTTTATGCCATTATTGCTGGAAAAGATTGTTGATATTATTTCTCACCTCTTAAATTTGTTAAGACTTGTTTTGTGGCCTAGTATGTGATCTGTCCTGGAGAATGTTCCATGTGCACTTAAAAACAATGTATTCTGCTGCTTTTGGATAGAATGTTCTATATATTTCTATTAAGCCATTTTATTTACCATCCTTGTTTCCTTATTGGTTTTCTGTCTGGATAATCTCCATTGATATAAGTGGGGTATTAAAGTCTCCTATTTTTGTGTTACTGTCAATTTCCCCCATTATGTTTGTTAGTATTTGCTTTATGTATTTAGCTGTTCTTATATTAGGTACACATATGTTTACAAATGGTATTTCCCTTACTTATAGTGATACCTTTATTGATATGTATATATTACCCTTCTTTGTCTTCTGTTATATATTTTATTTTAAAATACACTTTGGCTCATATGAGTTTTGCTACATCAGCCTTCTTTTCATTCATTAAATCATTTAAAGTGATTATTGATAGATATTTACTTACTGCCATTTTATGACTTGTTTTCTGGTTGTTTTTATAGTTTTTCTCTGTTCTTCTGTTCTTCCTTTTGTGTCTTTTCTTATGGTTAAATAATTTTTTGTGTTTTATTTGTGTTCTTTTCTCTCTAGATTTTGTGTACCTATCATAACTTTTTGATTTGTGATTATCATGAAGTTAATATGTGTTGACCTATATCTGTGTATACTTGTTTTAATCTGATAGTCATTTAAGTTCAAACATAATTTCCAGCATAGGTTTCCAAACATAAGTTTCCACCCATAATTTCATCATATACATTTTCTACCTTTGTATGTCTCTCTTAAATGTTAGTATGCTTGATGTTGTCTCAGAGATCCCTTACACTATCTTTATTGTTTATTTGTTTTCCTTTTTGCCATTATGACTGGGCAATTTTTATATTCTCCTTTTCAGATTACTTATGCATTCTTCTCTATCACCTAATTTGTTTTTAATCCATTCTAGTATATTTTTATTTCACTTATTGTATTTTGTGGCTGTAAAACTGGTTCTTTTTAGTATTTTCTAGTTTATTAATGTTCTCACTTTTTTAATCATTTCTTTTCCCATGTTTATTTAACTTTCTTATTACCATTGATTTGAATTCTCTATCAGGTAAATTATTTGTCTCTGTTTTGTTAGGGATTTTTCCCAGTGACTTTTTTTTTTCTTGTTCTGTTGCTTTAAACATATTCTTTCTCTTATCATTATGTTTAACTTTCTCAGGTAGTTACCTATCCTGGTCTTGAAGGTGTATTTCTGTGTGGGAGTATCCTTGTGCAGTCTGCACATGCCTGTTGGCTTTGTTGAGAAATCTGGATCTGAAGCAAGCAGTGGCTGTGTCTTACCCTTGGGTATGCTGGCAAGGGGAAGATAGAGCTGGAGTTGGAGATATTAGAGTCAAACTAGGTGGGAGCCATTGGAAAAGGAAATGGCAACCCACTCCAGTATCTTTTCCTTGGAAGTCCCTTGCACAGAGGAGTCTGGTGGGCTCTAGTCTGTGGGGTCACAAAAGAGTTGGACACAACTTAGTAACTAAACACAGTAGCAACAGGTGGGAGCCACGATTTTATTCTATGCAAAATGGCCAGTGTGACTTCACCAGGGGAAGAGTGAGGGCCAAAGAGATGGAAGAGGAGCCCTGATGAAGTTTTGTTTCTCCTAGGTGTGATTTTAACATCCATCTCACTTACATTTGAGGGCTTAGGACTATGTTTTGTGCTAGTTTCACTTTTTCCTCTGGTGTGGATACTTGATTAGAGCCTGGATCTAGGCTGAGAGATGCTGTCCCACTACTGAGCTGGTTTTGCTCCCACTAGCAATTGCAGCCTCTATAAGGGAGATAGTTTGAGTCCTTTCAGATGTGAGTAGGGGCACACTTGTTGTAAGTGGGTTCCCTTTCCCTGGTCAGAGGCAAGATGGGGGTCTGAGTTGGCCCTGTTTTCTCTAAGGTGCATAGTGACATTGACAATAGTGGACTTTGCCCTAGGGGAGGAAAGTGCCGAAACAAGAGGAGCCTAGTGAGGCCTGGACAGCACACTCTTTAGGAGTTCTAACGAGTCTACCAGAACCCCAAGCAAAAGCATGGCCTAAAATGGCAAATAGAAGATCCAGGGGCTCATACATGCTGTAGTGGAAGTCAAAGAAGGAAGAGTTCTGATGGACTCAAAGAATCCCAGGATCAAGTCTGAAGGGCATCTATGGTGGTAGACATCAGTTAGAGGCTGTGGCAAAGACTACAGCATTATCAGGTGCTAGCACTCATCCTAAGAAAATGGGTATGGAAACTGTCAGACTTTATTTTTTTGGGCTCCAAAATCACTGCAGATGGTGACTGGTGCCATGAAATTAAAAGACGCTTACTCCTTGGAAGGAAAGTTATGACCAACCTAGATAGCATATTAAAAAGCAGAGACATTACTTTGCCAACAAAGGTCCGTCTGGTCAAGGCTATGGTTTTTCCAGTGGTCATGTATGGATATGAGAGTTGGACTGTGAAGAAAGCTGAGCGCCGAAAAATTGATGCTTTTGAACTGTGGTGTTGGAGAAGACTCTTGAGAGTCCCTTGGACTGCAAGGAGATCCAACCAGTCCATCCTAAAGGAGATCAGTCCTGGGTGTTCATTGGAAGGACTGATGCTGAAGCTGGAACTCCAGTACTTTGGCCACCTCATGTGAAGAGTTGACTCATTGGAAAAGACCCTGATGCTGGGAGGGATTGGGGGCAGGAGGAGAAGGGGACGACAGAGGATGAGATGGCTGGATGGCATCACCGACTCAACGGGCATGAGTTTGAGTAAACTCTGGGAGTTGGTGATGGACAGGGAGGCCTGGTGTGCTGTGATTCATGGGGTCGCAAAGAGTTGGACACGACTGAGCGACTGAACTAAACTGAACTGTAGTTTCTTGAGGAAACAGATCAGAGACAATTCCAAAGACTAGCAGGATGAGGCTGCATAGTGGAGGCCAACACAGATCTAGAAAATGAGAATACATTTCTTTATTTCCAAGATGCTGTGTAATGTTTTCTTTTTACCCAGATACCATCCCAGTAAAGAGGAGGAGTGGAGAGAATCCACAAAGCAAGGGAGTTCCAAAAAGCCATCTACTTGTGCTTCATTGACTATGCTAAAGCTTTTGACTTATCGATCAAACAAACTGTAGAAATTTCTTAAAGAGATGGGAATACCAGATTACCTTACCTGTATCCTGAGAAAGCTGTATGCAGGTCAAGAAGCAACAGAACTGGACTTGGAATAACAAGTCCAGTATGTTCAACATTGGGAAAGGGGTGTGTCAAAGCTATATATTGTCACCCTGTTTATTTAACTTATACACAGAATACATCATGTTAAATGCTGGGCTTGATGAATCACATGTTGGAATCAATATTGCTGGGTGGGAGAAATATCAGCAACCTCAGATATGCAGATGATACCACTCTAATGGTATCATCATTAGATACCATTAATGTGTATAATGGTATCTAATTAGATATGGGTCAAAGAAGAGAGTGAACAGTCTGACTTAAAACTCAACATTCAAAAAACTAAGACCATGGCATCTGGTCCCACCACTTCATGGAAAATAGACAGGGAGAAAGTGAAAACAATGATGTATTTTCTTTTCTTGGGCTACAAAATCACTGTGAATGGTGACTGCAGCCACGAAATTAAAACGCACTTGCTCCTTAGAAGAAAAGCTATGACAAACCTAGACAGTGTATTGAAAAGGAGAGACATTACTTTGCCAACAAAGGTCCGTACAGTCAAAGCTATAGTTTTTCCACTAGTCGTGTGCAGATGTGAGAGTTGGACCATAAAGAAGGCTGAGTGTCAAAAAAGTGATGCTTTCTGAACAAGACAAAGGTGTCCACTTTCACCACTGTTGTTCAGCATAGTTCTGGAAGTCCTAGCTACAGCAGTCAGAGAAGAAAAAGAAATAAAATAAATCCAGGTCAGAAAAGAAGAAGTAAAGCTCTCACTTTTGGCAGATGTCATGATACTGTACATAGAAAACCCTAGAGATGGTATCAAAAGATTACTAGAGCTAGTCAGTGAATTTAGCAAAGTTGCAGGATACCAAGTCAATACACAGAAATCACTTGCATTTCTATATACTAGCAATGAAAAATCAGAGAAATTAAGGAATAAATCCCATTCACCATTGCAACAAAAAGAATTAAATATCTAGGAATAAACTTACCTAAGGAGACAAAAGAACTGTACACAGAAAATTATAAGACACTAATCAAAGAAATTAAAGATTACATAAATAGATATTCCATGTTCCTGGGTAGGAAGAATCAATATTGTGAAAATGACTATACTACTACATGCAATCTACAGATTCAATGAGATTCCTATCAAATTATCTTCAATAAATGGTGCTGGGGAAACTGGACAGCTGCATGTAAAAGAATGAAATTAGAACACTTCCTAACACCATACACAAAGATAAACTCGAAATGGATTAAAGACCTAAATGTAAAACCAAAAACTATAAAATTCTTAGAGGAAAACATAGGCAGAACACTTGATGACATAAAGCAAGATCCTCTATAACCCACCTCTTAGAGTAACAGAAATAAAAACAAAAAGAAATGGATGGGACCTGACTAAACTTAAAAGCTTTTGCACAGCACAGGAAGCTATAAGCAAGGTGAAAAGACAACCCTCAGAATGTGAGAAAATAATAGAAAATGAAACAACTAATAAAGGATTAATTTCCAAAATATACAAGCAGCTCATACAACTCCATACCAGAAAAACAAACAACCCAATCAAAAAGTGGGAAAAGATCTACCCCGACATTTCTCCAAAGAAGACATACAGATGGCTAACAAACACATGAAAAGATATTCAACATTGCTCATTATTAGAGAAATGCAAATCAAAACTACAATGAAATATCACCTCACACTGGTCAGAATGGCCATCATCAAAAGTCTACAAACAAATTCTGGAGAGGGTGTGGAGAAAAGGAAACACTCTTGCACTGTTGGTAGGAATGTAAATTGATACAGCTGCTATGGAAGACGGTATGGAGATTTTTTAAAAAACTAGGAATAAAACCATCATATGACCCAGCAATCCCACTCTAGGCATATACTCTGAGGAAACCAAAATTGAAAAAGACACATGTATCTCATTGTGCATTGCAGCACTATTTACAATAGGTAGAACATAGAAGCAATCTAGATGTTTATCAACAGATGAATGGATAAAGAAGTTGTGGTATATATACACAATGGAATACTCAGTCAGTCAGTCAGTTCAGTTGCGCAGTCATGTCCAACTCTTTGCGACCCCATGAATCACAGCACACCAGGCCTCCCTGTCCATCACCAACTCCCGGAGTTTACTCAAACTCACACCCATCGAGTCGGTGATGCCATCCAGCCATCTCATCCTCTGTCGTCCCCTTCTCCTCCTGCCCCCAATCCCTCCCAGCATCAGGGTCTTTTCCAATGAATCAACTCTTCGCATGAGGTGGCCAAAGTATTGGAGTTTCAGCTTCAACATCAGTCCTTCCAATGAACACCAGGACTGATCTCCTTTAGGATGGACTGGTTGGATCTCCTTGCAGTCCAAGGGACTCTCAAGAGTCTTCTCCAACACCACAGTTCAAAAGCATCAATTTTTTCGGTGCTCAGCTTTCTTCACAGTCCAACTCTCACATCCATACATGACCACTGGAAAAACCATAGCCTTGACCAGATGGACCTTTGTTGGCAAAGTAATGTCTCTGCTTTTTAATATGCTGTCTAGGTTGGTCATAACTTTCCTTCCAAGGAGTAAGCATCTTTTAATTTCATGACTGCAGTCACCATCTGCAGTGATTTTGGAGCCCAAAAAAATAAAGTCTGATACTGTTTCCACTGTCTCCCCATCATATTACCCAGCCATAAAGAAGAATGCATTTGAGTCAGTTCTAATGAAGTGGATGAACCTAGAACATATACAGAGTGAAGTAAGAAAGAGAAAGATAAATATTATATTCTAATTCATATATACAGAGTCTAGAAAAATGGTACTGAAGAATTTGTTTACAGGCAGCAGTGGAGAAACAGAAAATAGACTTAATGGACATGGGGAGAGGGGAGGAGAGGGTGAGATGTATGGAAAGAGTAACATGGAAACCTGCATTGCCTTATGTAAAATATATAGCCAATGGAAATTTGCTGTATGGCTCTTGAAACTCAAAGAGGGGCTCTGTATTAACCTAGAGGGGTGGGATGGGGAGGGAGATGGGAAGGATGTTCAGAAGGGAGGGGATATATGTATACCTATGGCTGATTCATGTTGAGGTTTGACAGAAAACAACAAAATTCTGTAAACAATTATCCTTCAATTAAAAAATAAGAAAAAAAGAATTGATGCTTTCAAATTTTAGTGCTGGAGAAGATTCTTGTGAGTTCCCTGTGGAGCACAGAGGTCAAATTAGTCAATCCTAAAGGAAATGAATGCTGAATATTCATTGGAAAGACTGATGCTGAAGCTGATGCTCCAATACTTTAGCCATCTGTTGTTCAAGAGCTAACTCGTTGAAACATACCCTTTTTGGAGAAGAAGGGAGCAACAGTGGATAAGATGGTTGGATAGCATCACTGACTCAATGGACATGAGTTTGAGCAAACTCTGGGAGACAGTGAAGGACAGGGAAGCCTGGTGTGCTACAGCTTGTGGGATTGCAAAGAGTCGTACATGACTTAGCAACTGGACAACAACAACCTTGAAGAGAAGTTTGAACTTTGAACTAGCTGAGTTTACATCCAGAATTAAGTGACACACCAAACCCAAAGTGTATAATGCAATTATTTCAATTTTTGTATAATGTAATTATTAAGATATTGGTTCTAGAGCCAACATGTCTTGGCTGAAGTTCCAGAACTGGCCCTTACTAGTGATATAACTTTGCAGAAAACTATGTATTTCTCTGTTCCTCTGTTTTCTCATTTTTTATGAGGGTTACATATATTAATATGGTAAAATGTTCAGAATAGCATGGTAAAGAATAAGTGCCAAGTTACATTAAGGACATAGAGGAAAACTGTGTATAGTGATAAATCAGTATAGATTTTCTGATTCAATATTTAGTTATTTCTGTAAAGTTCAGTTAGGCCAGTTGCCATTTTGCCATGGGCCAAGCAGTATTTTCCAGTGAAAAATAAATACAGCACAGGTAGCTGAATGCAGCTGACTAAATTTCTAGTTAACACTTCTCTTATTGATTTGTGCCTCTGTGACACAGCGAACTCTAGATACTTAACTGGAAATCCAAGAACAATAGAATTTCTTCTAAAATTTTGCCATTAACTCTACTTATAAGATATATATTCAACATATTTTTGATGACATACTTTTACTCATCTCATTCAGCCATGATGTTCACTGCTGCTGTTTCTTGTCTTAAACTCGTTATCTTCTGGCTCGATGGAAAGACATGGAAATTTGTTCTGTTTAACAAACATTGTTGAACAACTACTCATTTGTCAATCACAGTGCTAAACTCTAATGTGGACTCTAGATATCTTGCAATGTAAAGGAAATGATCCTTGCTTAAGAACCTCACCTGCTAAGGCATTGTTCAGTGCAGTCTTGTAATGGTTCCATGCTAACCAACGTTGGTAGAAATGTGCATGTGTGTGGCTTGGTGGAGGTGGGTATCTCTCTGTTTTATCTTATTGTGGTGCAATCACTTATTAATGTTTTCTCCATATTCCCATAATGTATTCTGTTTTGGAACCTCATTTTCCAAAATTTACCTAAAATTTGTAAATTTCCTAGTGTTCCTAATATTTTTCTAAAATTTGACTGACAAAAAAATGACCATAAAGAAGCTCTATTCCTATCCACCGACTTGGTATTCCACCCTCATCTCTTTTCTGTTTCATTTCCCACCGTGAACTGAAATCCTGAGAACCTGCCAAATGCCAAGGGCCAAGATTTTGAATAAATCTTGGGATAGTCTTTAACATAATAGAAATGTAACATATCATAAAAGGCACTATGATACCCCTTAATACAGTGCCCCACATATTATCTTATTCTTTAATTAACTCTTACTTCTTTTAAGGAGATAGATTAGGATCATAATTTCCAGAACTTTCACTAAATAGAGATGAACATGTGGCTAGTCTTGATGCTGTCTCAGGGAGACTTGGGGCCAATTCTTTGAGAATCAGGACCTCAACTATCTCATTTCATCTCTGCCCATGCTTGAGAATCCCTCTCCTACTGTTGAGGGCTTGTGATTATAAGTAAAGTAGATTCCTGTTGACTGGTGTCAGGAGGATTCTTTCCTTTTTATGCCTTTAGAATTCGTCCAAGTCCTCTCAGAGCCATAACTACATTAGATCATGCTATTTTTTCCAGACTTGTAAAACTTACCCTGATTGCAAGAAAGGCAACCCAGATCCTCTATTTACTATCTTGGTTGGTCATTCTGAATCACCTACCTACCTTCCAAATTACTGGTGAGACAGATACTAATCAGGATCTTATTTTCATGTAGAAACACCTATTTTCATGACTGAATAAAAATAAGAAGCTGCTTCATTCAGTTTTTGAGCAATTTGAATCATTTTTTAAAAATTACAAACAAACGAAACTTAAAAAAAATTTTTTTTCTTATTTTTTAGGACAGCTACATTGAGGATTTTAGGGTGATTACCATAAATAAAAATGATTTCAAATCTACTTTGGTTACCTGTTGTTCAGTCGCTGAGTCATGTCCAACTGTTTGTGACCCTGTGCCAGGCTTCTCTGTCCTTCACTGTCTCCCTGAGTTTGCTCAAACTCATGTCCATTGAATCAGTGTTGCCATCCAACTGTCTCATCCTCTGTCACCCACTTCTCCTCCTGCCTTCAGTCTTTCCCAGCATCAGGGTCTTTTCCAATGAGTCAGCTCTTTTCATCATGTGACCAAAGTATTGGTGCTTCAGTTCCAGCATCAGTCCTTCCAATGAATATTCAGGGTTGATTTACTTTAGGATTGACTGGTTTGATCTTCTTGTTGTCACGGGGACTCTAAAGTCTTCTCCAGCACTACAATTGGAAAGCATCAATTCTTTGGTGCTCAGCCATCTTTATGGTCCGAATCTTACATCCATACATGACTCCTGGCAAAAATCATAGCTTTGACTATACATACCTTTGTTGAAAAAGTAATTTCTCTGCTTTTTAATATGTTGTCTAGCTTTGTCATAGCTTTTCTTTCAAGGAACAAGCAGCTTTTAATTTCATGACTGCAGTTACTGTCTGCAGGGATTTTGGAGCCCCCCAAAATGAAATGTCACTGTTTCCACTTTTCCCCCTTCTATTTGCCATAAAGTGATGGGGTCAGATGCCATGATCTTAGTTTTTTTAAATGTTCTGTTTGAAGCCAGCCTTTTCACTCTCCTCTTTCACCCTCATCAAGAGAATCTTTAAGTTCCTCTTTGCTTTCTACCATCCATTAAAGTGGCATCATCTGCATATAGGAGGTTGTTGATTTTTCTCCCAGCAGTCTTGATTCTGGCTTGTGATTCTTCCAACCCAGCATTTTGCATGATGCACTTTGTATATAAGTTAAATACCAGGGTGACAATATACAGGCTTGAAGTAGTCCTTTCGCAGTTTGGAAGTAGTCTGTTCTTCCATGTCTGGTTCTAACTGTTGCTTCTTGTCCCGCATACAGGTTTCTCAGGAGGCATGTAAGGTAATCTTGTATTCCCATCTCTTTAAGAATTTTCCATAGTTTGTTGTGATCCACACAGTCAAAGGGTTTAGCGTAGCCAATGAAGCAGAAATGCATGTTTTTTTGGAATTCTCTTGCTTTTTCTATGATCCAGTGGATGTTGGCAGTTTGATCTCTGGTTCCCCTGCCTTTTCTAAATCCAGTTTCTACATCTGTAAGTTCTTGATTCATGTACTGCGGAAGCCTAGCTTGAAGGATTTTGAGTGTAATATTGCTAGCATGTGAAATGAGTACAGTTATACTGTAATTTGAATGTTCTTTGGCATTTTCTTTCTTTGGGATTGGATTGAAAACTGACCTTTTCCAGTCTTGTGGCCACTGCTGAGTTTTCCAAATTTGTTGGTATATTGAGTGTAGCACTTTCACAGCATCATCTTTTAGGATTTGAAGTAGCTCAGCTGGAATTTCATCACCTCCACTAGCTTTGTTCATAGTCATGCTTCCTAAGGCCCACATACCTTCACATTCCAGGATATCTGGCTCTAGGTGAGTGACCACAACATCATAATTATCCGGGTCACTAAGACCTTTTTTGTACAGTTCTTCTGTGTATTCCTGCTACCTCTTCTTAATCTCTTCTGTTTCTGTTAGGTCCTTGCCATTTCTGTCTTTTGTTGCACCCATATTTGCATGAAATGTTCCCAAATGGCAGTGGCAGCCCGAAGAGGTAGCACAGGCACTGGAAGCTGCTTTGCAGCAATCACCATGGAGATGGAGGCATCAATATGGCAGGAGACTGAGAAGAACTGTGCACCCCCATTAGGGTGGCCAGGGTTGCCGGGCCTGGACAAGAATGCCGAGATGCCTGAGGAGAAGGAAGACTGGGTCTAGAGCTTGGCCGGCAGACCATATGGGAGGCAGATCAGCCCCTTGGGAGCCAGTGGCCCAGTGAGGCCAGAGAGCCCTCTGCTTCTGGGCATCCTCCAGCATTGGCTCCAGCCTCCCCTGTACCCCTTTCCTGGCAGCCCCCTTGCTGGTGACTCCAGCAGAGCCTTTGCCTTGGCCTCTGGGCAACATGTTGAACAACATTCCACGACCAGTGAAGCTTTACACACTCTAGGGGGACTAGCAATGGGACAGCCGGGATGCTGGGCATGTCATCCAGCTATGTGGAGCAGCTGAAGGGCATGTCCTTGCTAGTCAGGATCTGACAAAATATGGTTCGCTAGAAAGGGAATAGCAAACCACTTCAGTATTCTTGCCTTGAGAACCCCATGAACAGTATGAAAAGGCAAAATGATAGGACACTGGAAGATGGGCCCCCTAGGTCAGTAGATGTCAAGTATGCTACTGGAGAAGAGTGGAAAACTGGCTCCAGAAGGAATGAAGAGGTTGAGCCAAAGTGGAAACGGTCGTCTAAATTAAATTTGCCTTCCCATTACCTTCCAGCAATACAAAAGATGACTCTATATATGGTCTTCACCAGATGGTCAATACCAAAATCAGATTGATTATGTTCTTTGCAGTTGAAGATGCGGAAACTCTATACAGTCAGCAAAAACAAGAGCTGGAGCTGACTGTGGCTCATATCATAAACTCCTTATTGCATAATTCAGGCTCAAACAGAAGAAAGTAGGGAAAACCACTAGGCCATTCAGGTATAATGTGAATCATATCCCTTATGATTATACAGTGGAGACGTTGAATAGATTCAAAGGACTAGATCTGGTTGACAGAGTGCCAAAAGATGTATGGACAGAAGTTCAGACCATTGTTCAGGAGGTGGTGAGTAAAACCATCCCCAAGAAAAAGAAATGCAAGAAGGCAAAGTGGTTGTCGGGGGAGGCCTTACAAATAACTGAGAAAAGAAGAGAAGCAAAAGGCAAAGGAGAAAGGGAAAAATATACCCAGCTGAGTGCAGTTTCAGAGAATAGCAAGGAGAGATAAGAAAGCCTTCTTAATTGAACAATGCATAGAAATAGAGGTAAACAACAGAATAGAAAAAACTAGAGATCTCTACAAGAAAATTAGAGATACCAAGGGAACATTTCCTGCAAAGATGGTCACAATTTTGGTGACTGAGAGGGCCCAAGTGACAGGAGGAAGAAAGCAACTGCATTTTTGTTTTAGTAGGGAGCAAGGGAGTTCTATTAGTAAGCCCTTCAGCCAATTCATTCAGTTGAAGAATACGGCTTTGTGATGGAATGCCCCTGTTGTGTTCAGCAGTGATATCTGAACACATTGAATCTCAAAATTATGGGGACAGAATAAAGCTAAATTTAAATGTGAGGTGCCTGAAGATCTGCCTGTCAATTTAACTGAGAAGGTGGGGTTTGGGGTAAATTTAGATTTCTCTGCTCACATCTTTTTATTATTCCAGATATGTATTTTGCATAATGTAATATTGTATATCTATAAAGTGAGGGAGACTAGAAGGTGTTTGAAGATTCAGGTTTAAGATGCTATAATTCCATGATTCTTTAACTTTTGAAGGAATTAGAGAAATAAAACAACTGAGATGCAAATTCTGCTTTTATCACTTTAGACTTGTGGAATGCCAGAGCTTGAAGTGATTTTTTTTATCTGGTGTTTTCTTTTTGGCCCATGGTGTGTGGCTAGATAAATGACCCTGGACTCATGGGTTATACCCTATTGGTAAAATTTTATATCACTGGAGACTCCACAGCTCTTCCTGGCAACACATCCCAGTGCTTCACAAATCTTAAGGTAAGGGAGTTTTCCTTATGGCCAAGGTTAAGTGCCTTTGACTGTATTGCTATTACCTATACTTTTTGGAAGTCTCAAAGCCCTTTTGAAAAAGCATAAACAGACTATCTTTTCTTATTTTTTTATTCTTGTGCATGTTCTATCAAAATACATGTTTCTCTTTAAAATATTATTGTATCAAACTTCTGAATCTTAACATTTTGTACTAATTTACTAAATGACTGGAAGTTATATTTACCTTCTGTTTTGCTTTTCAAAAATTTACTAATCTTTTTTAGTCTCTTTCTGAGCTCCTACATCCTTGACTAAACGTGAAGTTAAGTGTCAGTTCCAAACCAAAGCAGCTTTTAGAGTGAGATAGATTAATAAAGATAATGAGAAGAAATTTATTAGCACTTACCATGGAAGGCCTGTGGGGTTCCTGTTTTGGTTCATATGAGTCTATTTTACATTGGTAAGAATTACAAGTAATGATTTTACCTGTAAATTTAAGGAAAATATATTTGGATGGGTTTTTTAGGCAACATCTTGATAAGTTATAAACATGCACTGAGTTATAATGGGCAGCTTTCACTATAAAGTCACCAGTTCCACGACATTGCCCGTTACTTCTTCCCCTTTTCTTGCTGGACTGTACGGTTGCTCCTCATACCACTTTCTTACTCTTTTTCTGTATAATGAATAACATATGGCAAATATCAGCTTCACTCAGGTTTCAGTGTCTCATTGCTGCTAAAGTGACTTACCAGATTTTCTTGTTTGTCTGTTGCTCTTGTAGTCACTTTTACATTGTTCTTCCTGCTTCACTAGTATTAACAGAAAAGATGCACCAGTGGATACCAATATTGGCACTCATAGATCAGGTATTGAGTTGGTGACCCCTTTGGGGAGCAGTTTTTACTTTCTTCCCTCCTAATTCAGTTCAGGCAAGAGAATCTGAGCAAGAGCCAGGACATGTGGCAGCCTTTAAGTTTCTTCCAAATTTTATGAGCTCAGAATCTAATGTGGAGTCCACCCTTCTATCACTGGCCTTGACATCATAGAATTTTCACTACCACTCTGCCCTTGAAACTTGGAAATTGCCTATTATCCAGGTCATTGGAGGAGTTTGCTTATTGATTCTGAAGCTGCTATTTGGTAACAATTCAAAGTGTAATGGAGAGACCTCATCTCCCAAATCCTGTTTTGTGTGCTCTCTTCTATACAGCAGGGTGTAATTTTGCTTGTGTTATATGTAAGCACCTTTTCCCAGCCTGCTCTCATCTATACATGCCTTTCCTTGTGCCAAAAGCTATTATGCTCTATCAATTTACTCTTCTCAAGTCTTTAGTTATGTGATTCTGCCAGGTATGCCTAATTTTTCTGTTCATCTAAAATAGCGTTATGTTATTATAAATAGAATACACATTTGGAGATGGAAATACACTGTTCATTAGGTATACCAGTACAAACCACTGGCTTATGGCCATGCTCCTATAATGGGGTAATTTCCATACCTCAAGGGATATGGTTATGTATCCTCTCTTTATTTTGAAGGCTATAATTGTAAACACATGTCTTTGACTGGATACCTTGTATCAATAGCCTTCATCCAGTGCAATGCAACATCAAAGGAAACCCAATGAAACATTGTTCTATTATTTGTGATATATTTGAGCTGGGCTCATACTTGCTTATTTCTGGATTTGAGAATCAAACCTTAAGCTTAAGGCTGAGAGGTTTTAGGGGAACAACCTTAGTACCAAATAGACGAGATAAAAAATGACAGAGTAAAAAGAGTTCATTGTAGTCATCTGCATAGCAAAACCATCAAATCTAACATACATAAGCCAGAGTCTGTTATCAGTCACATGCATTTGGTTTATTTACTTTATAATTTTCCAGATGTATCTGGACTAATTTATGAATATTGAATGAAAAGAAATTCCTCTGGTTTCCCATTTTTCATTTAGAGGGCATCGTTTGTGAACCTGTGGCCTGGTTATATTCAATAAAAGCAAGTTTCAAGTAAACAAACATGAAATCCTTTAGTGGTCACTTGGCTTGGAGCATGAATTTTAAAAGTTAACTGATGGTTGATCACTCTTGGATATTATTAGTCTTCCTTCATGTACAAATGTTCTCTTAAACAAAACTCTATTGAATTATTTTCTTAGGAGAAAAAAAATCTATCAACAGTGAGTAGTAAAAACTGCAATATCTTTTTTGTCTTTACATGAAAATCAGTGGTTCTGCCTTTGTTTTGTATTATAAATTCTTTCATTAGTTAAAAGTGTCAGCTGACCATATTATGTTATGCAAAGGAGGCTGAATCTGACTCCCCATCTTCCATTCCAGGAGCAGTACATATTGTTTAAGAAAGGTTTCTTAACCAAGAGAAAGGCTTTTTTAATTCTAATGTAGAAAATTACTTTAGAATGATTGACATTCACCAACTAAAATACTGTATTTCCCAAATGTTTCATAATTTTTTTTTTTTTTACTGATGTAAAGACAACGAGTGACACAAACTAATATAAGAAGTTAGTTACATTGTGGCTGAAAAAGAAGATGCACCTATAATTTAATTATAACAGGGAATCAGTATCTTAAGAATGAGTTTCTGAGGAAAGTTTAGGGAGACTCACAATATGATTAAATTTGTGGCATTAATGTACCTAGCAAACCTTACAAGTTCTTGCAGTATTGTTTCTTACATTTTTCATGTTATGGCACCCACATAAAATTGTACTATTTCTATGCTACATTAGAGTAAACAGAGCTAATAAGATTGAAGACTGGGGTGAATTGCTGCCCACTTGTCCTGAAAATTAGACGGATGTCTGTGTGTGCCCTTAGACTGTTCATTTCTTTCTGACATTCCTTCTTTTCTTTCCTTCTGTGTTTGTGTGTGTGTGTGTGTGTGTGTGTATGTGTGTTGTGCTCAGCCCTGTCTGACTCTTTGCGACCCCGTGGACTGTAACCTCTGTCATGGACAGACTCCTCTGTCCATGGATTTTTCCAGGCAAGAATATTGGAGGGGGTTGCCATTTCCTTCTCCAGGGGATCTTCCTGATGCAGGGATCGAGCCCGTATCTCGTGCATTTGCAGGCGCATTCTTTACCACTGCGCCACCTGGGAAGCCCAGTCAAATCACATAAGTCTATTAACTTGAGAAAAAGCTTGAAGTAAAAATAAAAGGGAGCTTAGAAAACACTCTAATAGCTTCCCATCTTACATCAACAAATGGACAATGGCAGACAGATATTGAAACCACTTGCAATTTCCTTTTTGTTAAATAATATTAAAAAAGCAATTTAGAAATGCAGAGGATATACTCTAGAAAATTAATATTCTTGTCCTTTCCCTCTCTCTTGATGTTGGAGTTTCAGAGATGAATGAATTGGCAGTAATTCCCCAAGAAAATGAACTAACCAACTCTATTTAATAAATAATTAACTATGCAGTCATACCCATCAATATCTTCAGGGGATTGATTCTAGGACCGCTCATAGATACCTAACCCTAATCCACTCATTAGGGATGACTTTCATGTGGTTACCTTCTCTTGTAATAAATTCATAAAAATGGAGAGCCATTCAATATGGATGAATTTAGATTTATTAGATTTATTTAGATTATTATTATTACATTTATTTAGATTATGAATAAGGTTAATATTTTCAGTGTAAGTTTTGCTTCAGGTAATCTTTGGACACAGTTTGATTTCATTCAGTTTATTTCTCCAAACATTTTACATTTAGTAACCTCAAAAAGTTATTATATATTTCCCTTATACACTCATCACGTTGGTCCCTGTGTGTATTTACAACCATGATGCAATTTTAATTAGTACAACATTGTTTGATTCTTCTCCAGCAAGTAGATTTCCTTACTTCCATCCTGCAGTCACCATGAATCAGGAGAATAACTAGTTAAAACAGATGGACCATGTCACTGGGCTTTAAAGGAAGAATTTAAATTGATGTTATACCTAGAGAGGAAATGAGTACGTGCAAAGTATCTTTTTCTTGCTGGTCAGGTGGGTGGAATCTCCAACAAGCCATGTATTCTTGATCTATACAGCTAAGGTTATGCATCCTTCATCTCCCTGAAAAAGAGCCAGGATAACAAAAATAAATTTTATAATACTTCATTTATGTATTAGGCAGCCAAGAAGCACTGCAATGCAAGTGGCTTGAGCCCTGTACAGCCAAGATCTTTGAAATGTTGCTTTAAAAACATTTGTCTGAAAATTTCAGTCTGAAAAGACTGAAAAAAAAACCTTTTTCAATATGAGGTTAAACACACATAACTGGAGTCATCTTGTTTTGGCTTAAATACAGGTCTTTCTGAGGCTTTTCATCTGTAAAATGAGGATAATATAGCACTTAATTCACTGAATTGTTGTGTGGATTCAATGTGGTAGTGTATAGAAGGTCTCTATCTCATTGGCACTATATAGTAGCAACTCAGTAAATGTTGGTTGCAGTTTTTCATGGAATTTATAGAGTTGGCTCAGTGGTAAAGAATCCAGCTGCCAATGCAGGAGATGTGGGTTTAATCCCTGCTTTGGGAAGATACTCTGGAGAAAGAAGTGGCATCCACTCCAGTATTCTTGCCTGGGAAATCCCATGGACAGAGGAGCCCGGCAGGCTACAGTCCATGAGTTTGCAAAAAAGTTGGACATGACTTACTGACCAAATAAAAACTGTCTTGGAGGAAATTTAGAAGTGACCATTTTTTGTATCTTATAGCACATATTATAAAATAACAAGTAATATCCTCTGTCATTGAAATGTTTTCCCTGACTGATGAATATCGATGAAAAGTTTCTGGATAAACTCATTGTGGTATTACCAACATAAAATTAACTGATTGTCATGAAGATTTTAACGCAGTGTTGAAAATGATGTTGACATAACATGAACTTAAAATTTCTGGGTGAGTAATGCTGATCACCTTCATAAGACATTTGCATCATCTCTACCTGATAACAGATAAAATACATTTTATGTATAAGCAAGAGTATTCATTGCAGCTCTGTTTACAAGAGCCGAGATGTGGAAGCAACCTAGGTATCCATCAACAGATGAGTGGATAGAGAAGATGTGGTACAGATATACAATTGAGTATTACTCAGCCATTAAAAAGAAGGACAAAAATGCCATTTTCAGGAACATGGATGGACCTGGAGATTATCATACTGAGTGAAATAAGTCAGAGAAAGGCAAATATCATGTGATATTACTTATATTCAGTATCTTAAAAAAATAGATACAAATGAACTTATATACAGAACAGAAATGTTCTCACAGACTTAGAGAGCCTACTTATGGTTACTGGGAGGAAGGGTTCGGGGGAGGGATAGATTGGGAGTTTAGGGTTGACATGGACACACTGCTGTATTCAAAATAAAATGCTATTCCATGAAAAAAAAAACCTGGAGTTAATTGTTGATGATAGGAATGAGTTTCATAAAGTGATTTTTTGGGACTGCAGGGAATATAGTAATAAGTGAGAAACTTTAGTGGATATTTATTTTGTCCTGTGGAACATTATTTTGAGACAGAAGTCACTAGGTCACCACCTAGGATATTTAGTCTCATTTGTTCCCAACATTTTCTCTACTGCTCTATTAGTGTCTGTAGGGATACAGATCTGATTGAGAAAAGCCCTCTCAGCTCTAAAGGAATTCGTGAAAACTGAGCCTGTCCTCAGACCTAGTCTATAGTCTGTGGTTTAACTGGTATCTCTGGGAAAATTGAGGGGGAAGGCATTCATGCCTTTGTTAATTATCTTTTGCTTTTTTTTTTTTTAGAGCTCATTTATAAGATCTTATTTCAGCATTACACAAGAAGGAGGAAAAAATCAGTTGAATAATGTGGCTTTATTTGTGTGTGCGTGCTCAGTTGTGTCTGACTCTTTGTGACCCCATGGGCTGTAGCCTGCCAGGCCTCTCTGTCCATGGAATTTTCCAGGCAAGAATACTGGAGAGGGTTCTTATTTCCTTCTCTAGGGGTTCTTCCCCACCTAGTGATTGAACCTGCATCTCCTTCATTGACAGGCTAATTAATTCTTTACCAGTGTGCCACCTGGGAAGCCATGGCTTGCTTTATTTAACTCAAAATGTTTATTTAAAAAGAGAAAATTAATGTTACCTGGTTATTCACTGTATACACACTTATAAATAATTGTATGAGTACTAAATACATTTCCAGTTTTTTTCCACATAATGTATTAGTAGTACTTCCATTTTTTTCTTGTTTGCTTATCAGGTGTAAAGTATACTCATATCTTTCTTTCAAATTCTGTGATTCCTTTTGTTGGGATATAAAGATAGCTTTTTCCTACTTGCCCCATGCAAAGCTGGGGCTAATTGATTAGATTTTTGTGAGCCATTTTGACCTCCAAGGAAACTTAGAGTCCTTTGTTCACCCCATGGATTACTTCCATTGCTAACACACTGCATTCTGTACTCCAGAGGTGAGAGTGCAACTCTGGATTGACCAAAATGGCAGCCCATGTAGGAAAAGAGTGCTCTTTACTTTTCCGTGAGAGAATCCAATGGACAGAGGAGCCTGGTAGGCTGCAGTCCATGGGGTTGCTGAGAGACGGACACGACTGACTGAGCGGCTTCACTTTCACTTTTCACTTTCATGCATTGGAGTAGGAAATGGCAACCCACTCCAGCGTTCTTGCCTGGAGAATCCCAGGGATGGGGGAGCCTGGTGGGCTGTCGTCTATGGGGTCGCACAGAGTTGGACACGACTGAAGCGACTTAGCAGCAGCAGCAGGTGGTATAGGCCTGGAAATGTCTCCCTTGGCTTCTTTCCCTTCCCCTTACTTCAGAGAAAGATCTGGGATGTGTAGTATGGGAGAGCCCACTCTAGATAAGGAAAAAAGTTCTTGCACATTTCTTCCTTTTAGCTCTATATTTTATGAAGGAAGACTCTTAATTCCCTTAGATGTATAGATTTGGGATTTAGGTCTGGCCTTTTTGTGAAGGTTGGTTCCTTAGATCAAGCTGGGAAATTAGATTCTTCCATGAGGTATAGTAGATTATCTCACTGGAATTCTGTAATGGGATTAAAGGACCCAACATGTCTGCTTAAAATAAAGGGTTCCTTTGCCTAGGTATTCGAAGATAATATATATATATATATTATATATATATATATATATTTTTTTTTCTTTTCTTTTTAAGGGGTGGCTGGTGAGGGATCAGAATTGGGATATTCTATGATCCCTGAAAGAAAGTAAAATTCGCTCAGTTGTGTCTGACTCTTTGCGACCCCATGAACTATATAGTCCATGGAATTCTCCAGGCCAGAATGCTGGAGTGGGTAGCCTTCCCTTCTCCAGGGGATCTTCCCAACCCAGGGATCAAACCCAAGTCTCCCACATTGCAGGTGGATTCTTACCTGCTGAGTCACAAGGGAAGCCCAAGAATACTGGAGTGAGTAGCCTATCCCTTCTCCAGTGGATCTTCCTGACTCAGGAATCAAACCAGGGTCTCCTGCATTGCAGGAGGATTGTTTATCAACTGAGCTATCAGGGAAGCCCTATAACCCCTAGACAACTATCTCTCATTGTAATAATTATCCTCATCTATTGCCGTATTAATAGTGGGACCCAACTCCTACTGAGTGGGCTGGATATCGATTTTTGTTTTTTGTTTTCAGTGTCATCCTTCGGGAAAATAAGACTAAAATTCACTGGTGATAATTATGTTCTCTTACTCAGTAATTTTCAGAATACGGTTGATCTGACTGTTTGATTTCTGTTATCTCCATCTGCGCAGAAAATAGGGCTTACTACTTATGTAAAGAACACTGTGTAACTGAGCCCACGGTAGACAAATCAGTGAGGAGCACTTTGATTAAGATGGAAGTGTCTGGAATATGTAGCCATGGGAATGTATATTACTTCTATTAAGGGGTGTCTATAGGGTCTACCTGGTGCTAGTTCTCAGAAGGAAAAGGACTGGAATTGTATGTGAAAGATATTGTGGAGAATTTTCTTCTTGGTATTTAAAATTTTGTGATTAACTCTTAAATGCCGTAGAAGATAGATGAAGAATTGTATAAATTTATGAAACTATTTTTTAGTTTGTCCCATGTCTAACAATATAAACAGGAGATAAGGGAAAGCATCCTTATGCCACCAAAAAAAATGTGATTCTGTATCAAGCACTAGATGCGAGAGGGTGTGATCCTTATAAAGAGTTCTAGTCAGATAGTTATTGTAAAGTAGGGTAATTAATGTCTTCTTGTTCTTATGATTCCGCCTGCAATGCATGAGACCTGGGTTCTTTCCCTGGGTTGGGAAGATCCCCTGGAGAAGGGAAAGGCTACCCACTCCAGCATTCTGACCTGGAGAATTGCAGACTGTGTAGTCCATGCGGTTGCAAAGAGTTGGACACAACTGAGCGACTTTCACTTCACTTCACTTCAGTTCTCATATTATTCGGGGTACAACTGAGTTGTGGTTTTTACTTTAAAGTTCAGTGGAATGCCGAGATGAATCCTCTCCAGTATCTTTCTGTCAGCAAGAGGTTTCCCACCACATGTATTGAAACTAGGTATGTTAAATTCTGTTAATTATATTAATTATAGTAGCACTAGGTTAATTCTAATAGGCTAGTCAGTGTCACATTTGCTCCCAGCTAATTTCATTCTTAGATTTTCTGGTGGTAGAGGAATGGGGAGTGGTGTGATGACATAGCTGCCTTTCATTTAATTTTTATTTGTTGTTTAGATATTTGCACCTATTAGAATGCCTCTAATAGGACATTTTATGCTGTGCTAGTCTTTGTGGTCTGTAGGAGGAGACATGTTTATGGAAAATATGATATAATCTTTATTTTTTAGTGGTGTAAGTAATTTTTTAAGGAAAATTTACATGGAAGCTTAACATATAACAAAAGATGAAAGTGAAGATAGAGGGGGCCCTGTGTTTCTCCTTGACCTCCCCATTGCATGAGTCCCAAGGAAAGTTTTTCCCTAGGTATACAGTAATGTTTTAAGGTCCTAGAGGAAAGTGAAGCTGGTGAGATCACTGTTAACCTTTTCTACATTCATTAATTTATTTAGTCATTTGACAAATATCATGGAACACTCTCTGTATGCCAGATTGTGTTGTCATACTGATGCTGCTGATAATAATAAATAGCATTCATTGAAAGTTTGTTGCATATGTAGGTGTATGTGCTCAGTTGTGTTCAACTCATTGCAACCCCATGGACTGTAGCTTGCGAGTCTCCTCTGTCCATGGAATTTTGTAGGCAAGAATACTGCAAAAGCTATTTCCTATTCTGGAGGGCTTTCCTGACCCAAGGATTGAACCCACGTCTCCTGCATTTCCTGCATTGGCAGGCAAATTCTTTGTCACTGAGCCTTCTTGGAAGCCCTATATCAGGGATAGATCATCTCAATTTTCTTAATAATTCTATTAAATCGGTACTATTAGCATCTCAGTTTTTTACAGTTGAAATACTTGAGGCTTAGAGGAGTTAAGAACCATGTCCAAGGTCAGAAAACTAGTAAGTAAGAGAGCAGGAGATTTTTCACTTTGGTTATTTGATTCTCATCTGGGACTATTAGACATCATGCTCCCTCCCTATAATAATGTGAAACACTAATTTTAAGGCTGCCATGTTCCAAGCTAAATACTTTTACATGTACTCTGTTAACCAGCTCAAAAATTCTATGTGCCAGCATTATTATTATCCCTTATTTTTATGTTTATGACAATGCAAGAAAAAGAAAAACACATATTTAAATATAACAGTCAACATGCTCTTAAGTGCCTGCTCTATCTTCGCCCATTCCACTCTAACCTCTCACCCAGACGTGAGATCTGCAGCCTGCCCCTGGGCCCTGCGCTTTCCTTGGGTGCAACACTCCACTCTGGATCAGCAGTTTAGTAGGCTCTTTGAGATCTCACTGGACAATAGAAAAATTTTCAGTTCACTATGCAGTGGTAGGGAAGCTTTCACAGTGGAAGTAGTAGTTTGATAATAGCAGAGGAATGAGTAGGGGTTTTCCGGGGGTGGGGTTAAAGATAGTATCTGTATTAGGGTTCTCCAGAGAAAGAATAGGAGATGTATATGAAGAAATGTATTATAAGGTATTGGCTCATATGATTTTAGAGGCTGAGAAGTCCCTCAGTCTGCCATCTGCAAACTGGAGACTCAGGAAAGCCAGTGGTGTCGTTTGAAGGCCTGAGAGTCAGAGAGCTGACACTATAGGTTTCAGCCTGGTTCTGAAAGCCTGAGAACCAGGGGTGTCAACAGCAGATCAGTGTCCCCGCTCAAGTAGGCGGAATTAGTTCAACCTTCTTCCTTTTTGTTCTGTCGACTCTCTCAATGAATTGAATGATGCCCATCCACACTGGAAAGGCCATCTGCTTGACTCAGTCCACCATCCCAAATGCTAATCTTTTCTGGAAACACCCTCATAGACATAACCAGAAATAATGTTCAACCAGCTGTCTGGGCATATTGTGGGCCAGTCAAGCTGACACATAAAATTAACTAGCATAGCATTCCATGCTGGGAAAACAGCATGTGCAATGGCATAATTGGGGAACTACTAGTTCAGTTTTTTTCTGGAGCATAATATGTGAAAGAGACAGATGGGTATGGTGGTTTTAAACCATGATTGTAAATTCTTTGACACTCCTTCCATCAAGTGTACCTTGAATGTGGGTTAGGCTTGTGACTATTTTGATCAAGGAGAGTTTTGTAGAGGTGATACTGACTTCCAAGGCTAGATTATAAGACCATGCAACATTTACATCCTTATGAAACCCTGAGCCACCATGTAATATATTTGAATAACGTGAGACTGTCATGCTAATATGCATTAGAATTCATTGAAGGGCTTGATAAGGAAACCATGATATTTGCAAGATGATTGGCAGGGTAAGCTAGTTGAAAAAATTTATGTTTGAAGAAAAATGATAAGGTTTTAGACTAGGAAAGTTATTTGGAATGGATAGAATAATTGTGAAAACCACTTAGGAAGTAAAATTTGCAAAACTTGATTGATGTAAGAATGTGGTAAAATATCCCATTAGGATGTGTGGATTATTGGAATTGCCATTTATAAAAAAACAGGAATGTAGAAAGAGGAGATGCTTTGTGGAAGAGAATGAGTGTTTGTCTTGGGACATACCCGGTTAGAGACATATAGATGGCAATTGGGTTTGGACTGATACTACTTAACATATACATCACAATTTCAGATGTACTCTTTCACTCTTGCCATTTCTGAATAAGTGGTGGTGGCTGTCTAGAAGGGTGAGTTGAGGATTCTGAGAGTGATTTTGGCTTGATCAGTGATTGATTTTTACCTGGAGCAAAGCCAAGGAGATTGATGGTTTGCCTGAGGTATATTTGCCCACTTTGATAGTAATGGTAGAAGTGTCAAGATTTTAGGATATTGAAAGATAATGAAAATAAAATCATGACTCTATGGAAGAACAACAACCTTTATCTGTTTTGAAGCCTTCCTATACTTTGTTGAGTATGATGAAGTCTGAAAAAAATATTGATCTAATCCATCATTATTTATGGCATGATGCCGTGTGGGGATTGACCCACTATGATTCTGGATAACTATAAGAGCTGGCATTGGTGAAGAAGTATCTCAGGCTTCCAGCTAAGTAAAAGCAGTGGAAAGAAGGAGGATCACAGAATTACAAAATTGGAAAGAAATTTGAAGTTTGGTCATTCTAGCCCTCTCATTTTACTGAGAAGGAGACTGAAGCTTGAGAAGATGTGCCTTGCCTAAGATCACTTAGCTTTATAAGCTCTGCAATTGCTTTGAAATCTCTACAATAAATTGTTCTTCTTATGGCAGAGCCAGAACTGGAAGCTAGCCTAACTGCACTGGGATGACATTGGCTTATGATGAACTGGATCAATTGCACAGCAGAAAGAAATTACCGTGCAACTGCCCAGGGTGAATCAAGGATTCCTCCCACATTGAGGATATCTTTTCCCACCCATGGCTATCAGAAGCTGGTCTGTTGCTAGCTGTGGAGCCCAGAAGATAGCTTCAAATTTTCGTGGAAGGATAATAGGTGGTTGGGAGAGTTTCCAGAATGGTGGTTTCTGTACCATCTGTAGCCTCAGAACTTAGGAACAGCAAGTAAAAAAATGTGTTTTTGCAAATGTTTTTCATGGATTTAAGACCTAACCTGTTTAACAGATTGTCTTGCTTAAAAAACATGACTGGTTTTAGCTGACAAGTTGGGTTTTATGAAAAGATTGATCCCAGCTGCCAGTTGTCAAGGCCAGAAGATGTTCCAAATTGGCACTTCCCAAAGACCTTGAGTTGATTGGCTTAAAGTGGGAAAAGGAAGATATGGGGGTGGAAAAATAGAATTCTACAAAGCTAGTATAATTTGAAAGTATTTGAAATACAAACATCCATTAGAACATACAAAAAGTCAAAACAGTCTTAGCTTTATTCTGCTTTGTGGGTTGTTCTAATGCTTTCTAAGGTTGTAGGTGCCCTCCTTCATCATTTATTTGCTTCTTACTGGATTTTCTAACAGTAAAATTCTACTCATATATAAGTAGTGCAAAGGGTGTATATGTCTTAAATGCTTCTCAGTTTGAATTATATAGTTTTTTAAGGAGGAAAGTATGTTTTAAGTTCATGAAAGTATTCTTATTTTGACAAAAACACCAAGCATCTATCTATCTATGTCTTAAGAAAGACATGGTGATATGTTATACTTGGGTAGATTCTTGAGTCGTAAATGAGACAGTTGTTTGAAATTCAATTTTTAAATTTTATTGTGAGATCTAAGCTCATATTTGAACACATTATTGTTTTTTAACAATGCTAATAATGCTAATAATACTTTAACTCTTTATGCCTTATCTCACATGATTTATGCCTGTCTTATTGAGTTATGAAGGTGAAATGAGCTAAACCATGCAAAATGCTTAGAATAATGCTTGTTACATAATTAATGCTTGATAAGTGCCATTACATTTACGAATCATAGCAATGTACATAGCAATATTTGAAGCAATGCTTCAAATATTACTGATCAAGTACATAATAAAGCTGAGTTAGTTGTTAAAGTACAATCTACCTAAAAAAATCAGTGATTACTCTTTAAAAGTGTACATGCTTAGTATTTTAAGCAGTGTTTAGAAAAGATCATCCATGATTGCTCTAACTATATGATGATATTACAGATATTTAGTTAATGCATGTTGGCATTTCCACTCGTGACTGTGTTTTATAGTCAAAGTGGTCTTGATGCTAGGTTTTATCCTGCCACTGAGTTTCTAGAAGGGAACCTCTGCTTAAAGCATAAGTTTCCAAAACATCAATTAGGTATCTATAATAGTTATTTGGGTTGGGGATATCTTCTTATCTTCCTTCCTGTTGCTTAAAGGGATGTGGCTATCTCTTTTAATTAAATCTACATGGCCCCTTTGGAAGAAAAGACAAACACTTTTGATACTGGATTAAGTAAATAATGACTGGGCACTGTCAGTGCCACTTCATGGCAAATAGATGAGGAAAAAGTGGAAGCAGTGACAGATTTTATTTTCTTGGTCTCCAAAATCACTGAGAATGGTGACTGCAGCCATGGAATGAAAAGACACTTTACCCTTCGAAGAAAGGCTATGACAAAACTAGACAGTGTATTAAAAATCAGAGACATCACTTTGCTGACCAAGGTCCATATAGCCAAAGCTATGGTTTTTCCAGTAGTCATGTACAGATGTGAGAGTTGAACCATAAAGAAGACTGAGTGCCAAAGAATTGATGCTTTTGAATTGTAGTGCTGGGAAAGACTGTTGAGAGTCTCTTTGACCACTAGGAGGTCAAAGCAGTCAATCATAAAGGAAATCAACTCTGAATATTCTTTGAAATATTCAGTCTGATACTGAAACTGAAGCTCCAATACTTTGGTCACCTGATGCAAAGAACCGACTCATTGAAAAGACCTTGATACTGGGAAAGTTTGAGGGCAAGAGGAGGAGGGAGCAGCATAGGATGAGATAGTTGGGTTGCACATAAGTGTGAGCAAACTCAGGGAGACAGTGAAGGACAGGGAAGCCTGGAGATCTGCAGTCCATGGGATCGCAAAGAGTCAGACACGATTTAGTGATTGAACAGCAACAGCTGTCAGTGCTACTAAGCTTGTTTCTTTAAGGGAAAGCATAAAATGGCAGCTGATCTTTAGTATTCCCTCACTTAGCCCAAAGAAAAATTTCCATTGAAAGGAAAACATTATCTAATCTACTAAACAATAAATAATTTAAGAAATTAAAATATCTTGAGGAACACTCTCCATAAAGTACCCTGTATTAAGTGAGGTATAGCATTATGTAAGTCAGTTAACATAAGTAAATAGTTGGGTGTTAAAAGCCTATAATCTGGAATTTATTTTTTAAAACGCAGCTGATGGAAGTAAAATCTGTGATGAAATTTACACTAGGAGGGGTGTTGGTTCAAATTGTATCATAGCCATTTTTTGACTTGTGACTCTGAACTTGTTACACATTTCTTATTTCTTTGTGCCTAATCACATAGATAATAAATGTTTGGTAGTGGTTGTTTCATTACTTGGAGCTAAGAAAGTCAGATTCTGAGAGTATAACTAAGTGCATTTTATTATTTAAATATAATGTCTAGACTCAGTTTAAAGTTACTCTAGCAGAAAATCATACTATTTCAGCAGTCGGGGTAGTACTTTCAATCACAAACTTCCTCCCCTCCCCTCTCTGCATTCCCTCTTCTCTCCTCTTCTCTCTCCCTGCTTTCCCTTGCTTTCTTTCTCTCTGTCTTTCAATCTCTCTTTCTTTATACACACAAGTCCAGGAAAAGAAAAATTAAACCAACTAATTATTTTTTTATTATACAAAGGGCTTCAATGCAATTATTTCTTGCAGGCATCATTAGGAAGGCCAGGTGACTACCACCCCTTCCAAAAATATTTCATATAAGAATATTACAAAGAAACATGTAGGAAATCTAATGCAATGAAGATTGGATACTTACTATATATTACACCAGTTTACATTTAGCAACTTTAGCAAATGGGTGATATTATTATAAATGTTTAAGAAATAAACAGAGGCTTAGCGTGATTAAGTAAATTTCTAGGATCACAGGGTTTTAAATTAGACAAGTATAATTTAAATTTAGGTTTGCCTGTGTGTTATAGTTTAATTTGCCAAATGATAGTTAGAATGAATTTGAAAGTTAAAAATTCAGAGAAAGAAGAAATCTACAAGCTGGAGTGATCTGGGGAGTCTCAACGCAGGAGGTGTGAGGTCAGCTGTGTTCCAAAGGACAAATATACGGTATTTAATTTGAGAGGATGACTGCAGGAAAATACAGATGCAGAAAGGTTTGCTATGCATTCTTCTGTTAATTAGTTGACCAGTTTGACTCAAGGAATGTGTTTAGAAGGTGAGTGATCAGAGATAAGATTTTCCCTTAAACAGCTTTTTATCTGAGGTATAAACGACATACAATGTGCAATGCACTTAATGTGAACAGTTTGGTGAGTTTTGAACATATGTGCATAACCATGAAACCATCATTGCAATCAAGATGATGGATATGCCCGTCACTGACAGAAGTTTCTTAGAACACCTTTGTTATTCCTCCCTTCCAGTTCTTTTGCCTTCCTACTTCTGGATTTCCAGGTAACCACTGATATGCTTTCTGTCACTATACATTAGTGTGCAGTTTTTAGAACTTGATAGAAGTGTTTTTGTCTAGATTGTTTCACTCAGGACACCTTTTCAGAGCTTCATCTATATTATGGTTTTCTTCTATACTTCATTAGTTTTATACCTAAGCAGTATGTCTTTGGATGGATATAGTATCATTGTTTACCCATTCACCTTTTGATGGGTGTTTGGATTGCTTTTAGTTTTTGGCCATTACAAATAAAATTACTATGAGTACTAACTTAAGAATCATTATATGGACCTATGCTTTTATGTAGATGTTTTACACCCAGCCTTAGTTCCACATTCTCTTGGGTAAATAATTAGGAATGGAATTCCTGAATCATGTGATGCAAGAATGTTTTCAAGAACTGTTTTTTCTAAGTGATTGTACAGTTTTACACTACCACCAGTAGGTTGTAAGGGTTCCTGTTCCCCCAACATTCTCCATTACTTACCAACAGTTGGTGTGATCATAAAATGAAAAGATAAGTAGAAGGCAGATAGAGACTCGGATGGTCACCTGAGGAATTTGATCTTCCCACAAAGACTCATTAAAAATTTTAGAATATTGGAGAGGTAAGATGTATGAGGTGATTTAGGAAGGTAAGTCCCTTATGGTGTATGCAAGGTAGACTAGGGTAGGGAAAGGCTGAAGGTTGGGAATTCAGCTTAGGTGGCCATGTTGAAGGTGCTTGCAATAGTTCAGGCATGAGAAGATAAATGTTGATGGGGTGAAAAGGGAAAGGAAGCACATTCAAGAGGGAGTTTGAAGGAAGAATTAATGAGGTAAGTTTTATTTGTTTTTATTTCTTATAGGAATGGAAAGAGAACTTTATTTGGGAGCTTATATTTGGGAAACTTTCCCCACAAAACTGTCAGTTGAAGTTAAGAGCTATGGATGACCACTCCAGAGGTCATTCATGATATTTTAGAGGACTATTTCAGGGGTGGCTTTATTGAGAATCCTGTTCTGTTTATGATTTTCATCATTTTGCAAGATGGTTGGCATGAACTATGTCAATCTCTGTCCAATTCTTTTTTCTTTGCTGGTTTTCCTCAAATCCTACCATTGTGGGGGATGTCCACGTCTGTTTTATTACCTAGGGTCTGGTTCTTTACTACTAGCACTGCCTGGGAAGCCCCTAACACACACACAAACACACACACACACAGAGTTATATGGCCAGGAATTTGATTCTACTGTTGTATCTTTATTTTTACTTTTTTTTTGGTGTTCTCTTCTTCTTTTTTTTTTTTCATGTATTTTTATTAGTTGGAGGCTAATTACTTTATAATATTGTAGTGGCTTTTGCCATACATTGACATGAATCAGCCATGGATTTACATGTGTTCCCCATCCTGAACCCCCCTCCCGCCTCCCTCCCCATCCCATCCCCCTGGGTCTTCCCAGTGCACCAGCCCTGAGCACTTGTCTCATGCAGAAGGCAAGGGTGGGATGTTCTGAGAGAATAGCATTGAAACAAGTACACTATCCAGGGTGAAACAGACCACCAGCCCAGGTTGGATACTGTTGTATCTTTAAAAGATGATTCCAGAATTCAAATCAGTAGTGTTGTATGCAGTGTTATAGAGCCTTAGGGAAATGTAATTTAAAATTTAGCTTTGGGGAAATTACTCTTTGGGCATTTCTTACTGCATTTAGAATTCATATTTAAATGACTGATGCCAACTAGAAGGAAAAATGTCTCTTAGATTTCATGAACTAGAGAAATGTTTGTGGACTGCTGGCGAATTGTGTGTGGCAGTGAGGGAGTAAAGCTACAGTACTCTAATGTTGCCACAGAACAGATCCTTGAGAATGCCTAAAATGATCACGACGATGCATCTTTTGATGAGGCCTTCCCATTCTGTTCTTGCCCACAACTAGCCACACAGCCTAAGACCACTTACTTCATCATGAAATAGTAATATAGTGAATTTTTTTTTAACAGTTTGTAAGAGAGAAAGTGTTTAAGTGTGATTTTTTAAAAAGCAAACACACTGTAATGATGCCTCAGGAGACATAATGAGCTATGTTGAATTCCTGCCAGTACTTTCATACTAAAGTGGTTCATTTAAATGTAGTGTTTTCTGTGGATTGAGAGAAAAATAAATTTTTTTTTCTTGTTGATTCTTCTTCTATTTTCTTTGTTTTAGGAAGAATAACATTCTTTATGTCAATATTAGCATTTATTGAAAACAGTGTCTGTTACTTTGTGTTATAATAGGATTGAATGCAACTGTCATTTGTCTTCTGATTCCGTTTGTACATATGTCTCTTAATGGCCTTAACAACCTTTGCTCTGGGTCAGGTATTGTTCCAATTTATATATTAATCTGTTTATATTTATTGCATATTTATATTTTATACTCACCGATTAGAGTATAGTTCTATAGGATTAGAGCATTACGGGTGGCCTTGCTTGGGATTTACATGTGCACGCTACTATATTTAAAATGGATAACCAGCAAGGACCTATTGTATAACACAGGTAACTCAGCTCAATATTATGTAACAACCTAAAAAAGTTTGAAAAAGAATAGATGCATGTATAACTGAATCACTTTGCTCTGTTCCTGAAACTAACATTGTTAATCAACTCTACCCAAATATAAAAAGTTTAAAGAAAGCAGCGCTATTAGGGTTGCAATTTTCAGCAGGTTTATTTAGCCAACTTTGTCATTTTAGTGTTCTACTTCAGTTTTGTCATCATTCCCAAAAGTTTATAATTGAGCTCAATCATGAAAAGTGCCAAAAGTAGTAGAGCATGACAGTTAGAAGCATGGGCCTAGAATCAGACTATACTGCTGGAAGATGTTCCTTCAATGAATAATTTTTGAATTTTGGTAGTTATTTAACTGTGCTTTAGTTTCCTCAGATGTACAGTGGCAATAAAATAGTAAATGTTTCAGTGGGCTTTTGGGAATAATGGTATGTTTTCAGAGGAAGCTGTAAGTGAAGTTAGCAAATAACAAGAACAAAAACAAATGAGATTCTTAACTAGCTCTAAGGCTTAATCACAGATTTTCTTTCTGCATGTAGGTGGGGCACCATCCATTAGGGACACATGCTGGATAAATTTTTCAACTTCTATGAAAGGCTTCTGTATCCATTATCTGTTGCTGGGTAACCCACCACCCCAAGCAATAGTGGTTTAAAGCAGCACAGATGATTCTTTAAAATCTCAGATGGCTTCTTTGGTCAGGAATTCAGGAGTGGCTGAGTTAAGCGAGGCAATTTTGGCTTGAGTCTCTCATGCCATTGTGGTAAGATCGTGTCTAGGCACAAGGATCTCTTGAAGGCTTTTTCAGTCACGTGTCAGGTTGTGAGGACTGGGGACTCCAACAGCTTGGGGCTGAAATAGTGAGGTCTTCTCTGACATCTCTCTGTCTGTTTATTTTCTTCATGGCCTTTTTCTAATATGCTAGTTTCAGGACTGCCAGGCTTCTTAGCTGTTGCCTCTGAGCTCCCAAGATAGGTATCCTAGGAGAGAGAGAGAAATAAGTGGAAACCATATCATCTTTTATGACCAAGCCTGGGAAGTCAGTGTTCCTTGCAGCATAATCTAGTACATGAAGCAGTTATTAATATGAAGATTCAGTAGGTTCAAAGTGAGGGAGTATAGACCCTGCTTCTTTGTGGAGAAGTGTAAACATCATGTTGTAAGAAAGAATGTGGAATAGAATTCATATTTATGTATTTTAGGAAGAAAAACGTCACAGCTGCCAAACCTCCTGGTATTTATACTTAGGTGATTGTCTAACATGGGTAAGTGATTTTTTAAGAATCTCGTTAAATAATATGGCTTTAAATTCTCTGCTGCTCTGTGCTCATCAGAACTTCAATTGTGAGAAATACTATTCAGGTAGGATTTTAAAAAATATCTTGCCTTTTATCTTTTGATTAAACTAGACCATCAGAGAACTCTTTGAATCCTTCCAGAAATGTTTTACCTAAGTTGACCTTTGACCTTAAACCCCTGGCCTGCTTTTGAGGAATCTGTTAGAAATAGCCATATGAAAATTACTCATGCCCTGAATATAGAGATGCTTAATCCTTACTACTCCCTCTTCCACTAATGTTCTTCTTCTCAATTCTTATAAACCCCCTTCCTTAAATTATAAACTTGTGTGTCTTCTTTGGCTTTACCCTTTACTTCATAGCAAATTCATGATCAAATTTTCTTGTTACACTGTTTGAAATTTGTGTCCTTTTTTTCCTGCTTATACCTGGAGATGATCTTGCACTGAAGGAGATCAAGAGTGCAGATTTGGTTTTACTCTCATTTGGGGGTTAAAATTTAGGAGGAAAATGCAGGAAAAAAAATAAACAGATTTTGGGCTTCCCTGGTGGCTCAGTAGTAGAAGACATGGGTTCAATTCCTTGTCTGGGAAGATCTCACATGCCAGGGAACCCATGTGTCACAACTATTGACCCTGTGCTCTAGAGCCTGGAAGCCACAATTACTGAACCCTTGCACCCTAGAGCCCATGTTTTGCAACAAGAGAGTGGCCCCCACTTTCTGCAACTAGAGAAAAGCTCACACTGCAACGAAGCAACAAGAGAGTATTGCCTGCTCTCTTCAACTAGAGAAGGCCTAGATAGCAATGAAGACCCAGAACAACAAAAAATAGATGCATAAATAAAATTATTTTTAAAAAGAACAAATTTTAAGGAGCATTTCTCATTTTTTTTTAGAGGGGAATGAAACTTCTTTTCATTGATTTTTGACCAATGAATTTCTTAGTGTCCTGAATCACAAGCATAGGATCACTGGCCTCATATAATTGCATTTCATGTTGAACTAATTAAGCATTATCTATCTTCTTATCCCTGGAGTTAATATTTTTTTGGGTCACATTTACATTTAAAATTTATTGATTGTGACTGTAATATTTGGACTATAGTGCATAAAATTTATATAATTATGTTTTTTAGCTCATAGTACAGTGCCTGCCATCATTGATCCATGCAAGGCTTATTTTAAACAAAATTGAGATCTAATCTTACTGCATTGTGGTCAGAAAAGATGACTGGAATGATTTCAATTTTTTTGAATTTACCAAGGCTAGATTTATGGCCCGGGATGTGATCTATTCTGGAGAAGGTTCCGTGTGCACTTGAGTAAAAGGTGAAATTGATTGTTTTGGGGTAAAATGTTCTATGGATATCAATTAGGTAAGTGGTGCTGGGAAAACTGGTCAACCACTTGTTAAAGAATGAAACTAGAACACTTTCTAACACCATACACAAAAATAAACTCAAAATGGATTAAAGATCTAAATGTAAGACCAGAAACTATAAAACTCTTAGAGGAGAACATAGGCAAAACACTCTCTGACATAAATCACAGCAGGATCCTCTATGACCCACCTCCCAGAATATTGGAAATAAAAGCAAAAATAAACAAATGGGACCTAATGAAACTTAAAAGCTTTTGCACAAGAAAGGAAGCTATAAGCAAGGTGAAAAAACAGCCTTCAGAATGGGAAAAAATAATAGCAAACGAAGAAACAAAGGATTAATCTCAAAAATATACAAGCAACTCCTGAAGCTCAATTCCAGAAAAATAAATGACCCAATCAAAAAGTGGGCCAAAGATCTAAACAGACATTTCTCCAAAGAAGACATACAGATGACTAACAAACACAAGAAAAGATGCTCAACATCACTCATTATCAGAGAAATGCAAATCAAACCCTCAATGAGGTACCATTACACGCCAGTCAGAATGGCTGCTATCCAAAAGTCTACAAGCAATAAATGCTGGAGAGGGTGTGGAGAAAAGGGAACCCTCTTACACTGTTGGTGGGAATGCAAACTAGTACAGCCATTATGGAAAACAGTGTGGAGATTCCTTAAAAAACTGGAAATAGAACTGCCATATGACCCAGCAATCCCACTCCTGGGCATACACACCAGGGAAATCCAAATCTGAAAGAGACACATTAACCCCAACGTTCATCACAGCACTGTTTATAATAGCCAGGACATGGAAGCAACCTAGATGTCCATCAGCAGACGAATGGATAAGGAAGCTGTGGTACATATACACAGTGGAATATTACTCAGCCATTAAAAAAATTCATTTGAATCAGTTCTAATGAGATGGATAAAACTGGAGCCCATTATAGAGTGAAGTAAGCCAGAAGGATAAAGACCAATACAGTATACTAACATATATATATGGAATTTAGAAAGATGGTAACGATAACCTTATATGCAAGACAGAAAAAGAGACACAGATGTACAGAACCGACTTTTGGACTCTGTGGGAGAAGGCGAGGGCGGGATGATCTGAGAGAACAGCATCGAAACATGTATATTATCAAGTGTGAAACAGATCGCCAGTCCAGGTTGGATGCAAGAGATAAGTGCTCAGGGCTGGTGCACTGGGACGACCCAGAGGGATGGGAAAGGGAGGGAAGTGGGAGGGGGGTTCAGGATGGGGAACACATGTAAATCCATGGCTGATTCATGTCAATGTATGGCAAAAACCACTACAACATTGTAAAATAATTAGTTAATTCAATCGCTCAGTTGTGTCCGACTCTTTGCGACCCCATGAATCACAGCACACCAGGCCTCCCTGTCCATCACCAACTCCCGGAGTTTACTCAGACTCATGCCCATCGAGTCGGTGATGCCATCCAGCCATCTCATCCTCTGTCGTCCCCTTCTCCTCCTGCCCCCAATCCCTCCCAGCATCAGGGTCTTTTCCAATGAGTCAGCTCTTCGCATGAGGTGGCCAAAGTATTGGAGTTCCAGCTTCAGCATCAGTCCTTCCAATGAACACCCAGGACTGATCTCCTTCAGGTTGGACTGGTTAGATCTCCTTGCAGTCCAAGGGACTCTCAAGAGTCTTTTCCAACACCATAGTTCAAAAGCATCAATTTTTCGACACTCAGCTTTCTTCACAGTCCAACTCTCACATCCATACATGACCACTGGAAAAACCATAGCCTTGACCAGATGGACCTTTGTTGGCAAAATAATGTCTCTGATTTTTAATATGCTGTCTAGGTTGGTCATAACTTTCCTTCCAAGGAGTAAGTGTCTTTTAATTTCATGGCTGCAGTCACCAATGCAGTGATTTTGGAGCCCCAAAAAATAAAGTCTGACACTGTTTCCACTGTCTCCCCATCTATTTCCCATGAGGTGATGGGACCAGATGCCATGATCTTAGTTTTCTGACTGTTGAGCTTTAGGCCAGCTTTTTCACTCTCCTCTTTTACTTTCATCAAGAGTCTTTTTAGTTCCTCTTCACTTTCTGCCATAAGGGTGGTGTCATCTGCATATCTGAGGTTATTGACATTTCTCCTAGCAACCTTGATTCCAGCTTGTGCTCCTTCCAGCCCAGCATCTCTCATGATGTACTCTGCATAGAAGTTAAATAAGCAGGGTGACAATATACAGCCTTGACATACTCCTTTTCCTATTGGAACCAGTCTGTTGTTCCATGTCCAGTTCTACCTGTTGCTTCCTGACCTGCATACATGTTCTCAAGAGGCAGGTCAGGTGGTCTGGTATTCCCATCTCTTTCAGAATTTTCCATAGTTTATTGTGATCCACACAGTCAAAGGCTTTGGCGTAGTCAATAAAGCAAAAATAGATGTTTTTCTGGAACTCTCTTGCTTTTTTGATGATCCAGAGGATATTGTTAATTTGATCTCTGGTTCCTCTGCCTTTTCTAAAACCAGCTTGAACATTTGGAAGTTCTCGGTTCACGTATTGTTGAAGCCTGGATTGGAGAATTTTGAGCATTACTAGCATGTGAGATGAGTGCAATTGTGCAGTAGTTTGAGCATTCTTTGGGATTGCCTTTCTTAGGGATTGGAATGAAACTGACCTTTTCCAGTCCTGTGGCCACTACTGAGTTTTCCAAATTTGCTGGCATACTGAGTGCAGGACTTTCACAGCATCATCTTTCAAGATTTGAAATATCTCAACTGGAATTCCATCACCTCCACTAGCTTTGTTCATAGTGATGCTTTCTAAGGCCCACTTGCATTCCAGGATGTCTGGCTCTAGGTGAGTGATCTCACCATTGTGATTATCTGGGTCATGAAGATCTTTTTTGTGCAGTTCTTCTGTGTATTCTTGCCACCTCTTCTTAATATCTTCTGCTTCTTTTAGGTCCATACCATTTCTGTCCTTTATTGAGCCCATTTTTGCATGAAATGTTCCCTTGGTATCTCTAATTTTTCTGAAGAGATCTCTAGTCTTTCCCATTCTATTGTTTTCGTCTATTTCTTTGCATTGATCACTGAAGAAGGCTTTCTTTTTATTTATTTATTTATTTTTACATTTATAAATGTAAATAAATGAGGAAGTCTTTCTTATCTCTCCTGGCTATTCTTTGGAAGTCTGCATTCAAATGGGAATATCTTTCCTTTTCTCCTTTGCTTTTTGCTTCTCTTCGTTTCACAGCTATTTGTAAGGCCTCCTCATTCAACCATTTTGCCTTTTTGTGTTTCCTTTCCATGGGGATGGTCTTGATCCCTGTCTCCTGTACAATGTCAAGAACCTCCGTCCATAGTTCATCAGGTTCTCTGTCTATCAGATCTAGTCCCTTAAATCTATTTCTCACTTCCACTGTATAGTCATAAGGGATTTGATTTAGGTCATACCTGAATGGTCTAGTGGTTATCCCTACTTTCTTCAGTTTAAATATGAATTTGGCAATAAGAAGTTCATGATCTGAGCCACAGTCAGCTCCTGGTCTTGTTTTTGCTGACTGTATAGAGCTTCTCCATCTTTGTCTGGAAAGAATATAATCAATTTGATTTCAGTGTTGACCATCTGGTGATGTCCATGTAAAGTAATTAGCCTCCAACTAATAATAAATGGAAAAAAAAATGGATTATCTCCATTTTCTTCTTGTCTCCCTCACTACCATAAATAGCTATTCTAATTCATTCACTGTGTAGCCTTTTAGTTTGATAAATACTCTTACTAAATTTTGTTGCTTTGTAACATGTATTTTACGTTTACATAATTGATATTCTGCTATTGATCTTATTCTGTTTATTCCATTAAAAAATTGCCCTTAGGAGTTTGTTTTTAAGATGAACCTAGGTTTATGTAAGTAAATCCAGTTCATTGCTTCAAACAATTTTTAAAGTAATTATGTTTCTTTTCACTTAATCTCAACTATTCTGCATTTTTTTTCACAAAGGAGGACAAAATCATTGGTCTGTTGTTCCTTAAGTGTAGTTTAAACTTATAGTTTAATTATAAAGTTAATTAAAGTTCATTATAGTTTGAAAAAATATCAGTCACTTTCTTCATTCTTTTGTGCTGCATTTGTTCTCATGTTTATATTTCAGACTTATCACTGAAGGATAGCTATCTTTCTGATAAGAATCATTCCACTGTTTAAAGTCTTTCATTTAATTCTTTCTTACTAAGTAGATGTTTAAAAAGTATCAAAAGCAGGGGCACACTGAACTCAGGGATCTGACTATTGTTATGTGACACTGATTTCAGGACAGCATTTAGTAAATACTCTATAAATTTGTGTCTGGCATTTTAATAGAATTTTTTTTTCTAATCATGGAATTAAAGCATCAGCAACTATATGTTTAGTCATCCTGAATATTTACCACACTCTTGACAACACACATGTGTAAAGGGAGGTCGTTTTCCCCTTTGGCTTGTTTTGGTGTATGTTTGCTGGCTTTGATTAGCAGCATGATGAAGCAATCTGAAATAAATTAGTATCAATGGAATGGAAATCTTAGCGGTTTAAGTATCACTATTAGTATATACTGCATGTCTGAAACTCTGCATTCCTTTCCTGGCTGCATCTCCTTTTTCCCAGTCTTTCCAAGGTTCTGTCAATAAAGTCCTAAGTAGTTGACTACTTCGATGAGATCTGGAAATCAAAAAGACTTTCAACTTTTAGACAGAAGGGTCAGTTTGTGGACTTGATGAAAGTTTAGGTCTTGGTGGGCCCATGTTAAAACATATTAGAACCTTAGTTTGAAAATGAAATTTGCCTACAGTTCATCTTAGTCTTAAGTGGAAGAATGTTAATTGCATTGGTTGTATCCTACAGACAAGTAAGACAGGTATTACTTAAAGATTTTTACGGGCAGACTCAAATGGAAACACAGTTTCCTTTTAGTCTTGTACTTCACAAAGCTCTACTAAAAATAGGTAGGAAAGACAGAGAAATTAGCACAGGTTCAGTGTTGTTGACATGAATCAGTCGTTTGTACATGAAAGATTTTTCTTTACCTGCTGCCCTTTCTCTGTTTTCCCTTCATTCCCCTGCTATTTTCCATACCCTCTCCTTTCCTCCTAGCCCTTCTACTTGGAATAGAACTCTGGATAACCATTAGTGAGGAGTATGTCAAGTTAGAATTGCTGATTTGGACATATTTGTTAGGCAGACAACAAAAAAGTCATAAACACTGGCTTGCTGGCAAGTAGAGAGCTGACGGAAAGGAGAGAGAGCGTGTGTTTTCACTCGTGCTCTTCTTACTCAGAAAGCATACGGCCATTGACAAGTTAGGAAATGCACCTCCCCTCCACCTCTCTTGCCAGGAAAAACACAACCTTTGGAGAATAGGGGCATAAGAAACGGCTGGCGTAAGACCTTTCTGTGCCTGCTGGCACTTGAAGTCACCATTGCTGTGGTTCGTTTTGCTGCTCATTCTTGGTCTTCATGCGCGTGACTGACCTGATTTATCTTTCATTACTTTAGGGCTTTATAGCTCAGGAGGATTTGAGTACAAAGAAACTTTCTCCTGAGATTGCTGAAAGGTCTTTCCCTCTCGAACGGAAGCAGAAATAACTTTTGATGACGTTTGAGTTTAAATGGTACTCCCCATGTATAGTAGCAACAACCACCCTGACAGTTATAGCCGCAACTCGGGACCGGGATGCAAGTTTAGGTTGCTTTCAATTTAATTTCTATTCTGCCACTTTATTTTTTAATAGGTTTTATGATATCTGTGTGAACCATGCAGCCAATTAGAAATGGACTTTTTCTCAGATCAAAAGGGAAGGTTTCCCCCCCACCCCCAGATAAAGGTATGTAAAGTGAATATAAACATGCAGATTCTTAATCAGACTCACCCATCAATCAGAAATTTTTAACCCTGTAATTTTTTTTAAGAAATAGGTAAAAAGACATAAGTGGCTATCAATGCTGGCTTTATACTAAACCTTTATAACTATAATCTAAATGTCAGCACAGCTCTGCTTCTGTTTCTTAACCTCTGACTTCATAGATACAGCACTCAAGTAACTGATTCCCAAAGGTGCAACCTGAGGAACCATAGCTATCTGCATCATCAAATAGAGATAGAATTATATTCTCCATGCTGCATTTAACAAGTCAGGAAAACAGACTAATGCATTTATAAACATTTTTGATCCTGAGGGTTGAAATAAGAAGGGTTTTTTTTCTATTCAATTATGAGTTGACCAGAAAATCCAATGACCTAGAACATTTCCTTTCCTGAGAATTTCAGTCATTTGTGGTTTTGGAGTATTTACATGAAGTTCATGTTGCATAAGCTGTATGGGATCATACTGAACAGAGTCATGTCCTCATATATCAGGGAATCTAAGTATAAAGACTCCAACTTAGCTTTCCAAAGGTGAGTGAGATTAAACTTCTGCCTTGGGAATCAGACCCATATGTGTATTAACATCACCAGGATTCATACTGTCTTCCCCACCATCCAGTATGGGGTTGCAGAGGGGAGGGAGAACACCAAATCTACCCCAAACTTAGGCTCTTTGTCTCCTTTTTCCAGGACTCTAGATTTTTCTCTCACTGGATTAATTACTTTATATAGAGATATTAAACCCCTAAGGAAGGTTATATTTGAAGTCCATTACAGGATAATATTCCAAGAAAATTGTTCTTTTGAAGTTTGATTTGAAACTCATGCTGCTCATTAACACAGCCAGCAGGAAGGCGGGAGACCTGACTCTGAAAAGGACTTATTTTGAGCTGGGGAAACAGCTTGAATCCTCAGCATGGATGTACAGAGTTAAAAGCGAAGCCAGGCAAGAAATGAGATCAAGCCTGGAGTGATGTATCTGTTAGTAATTCAGATCCGCGTGACTAGTGAGACAGCATGTTGGTTCTCTAGTTTTTTTTTTGTTTTTGTTTTTTTTAAGCAACTGATCAGTGTAGAGTTGAAGCAGGATTTTAACTTTTGACTTTGATTCTAATTTCAAGGTTTTTCTTCTTCCTAAATTTAGCCTTGCAAATATCCCTGTGAAATGCTTGAGTCAGGACACAATCAGCACTTTTCACATATCATCAGATTCTTCCTCAACACGAAGAAATAGCAGAGTAGGAAAGAATTCCTTTGGGGACAGAGCATACTTTGTAGTTTCTTTCTTTCTTTCTTTTTTTTTTTAAGTGAAAATTATCCAGGCAGAACTTGGTTGTCAGTAAAGATGTTTGTTTTGGTTGGCAATCAGCTTGTTTAGTCTGAGAATAGGGACTTTGAGCTCAGAGGTTAAAGCCTGAAGGTGCATTGTCTCCAGACTGAGAGAGAGCAAAGAAATTGGTGGAGTAAGTAAGGCAGTCATGGCTTTAGGTCTGTTTCACAGAGTCAGTCTGATTTTTACTTATTCAACTGGAATTTGTTATGAGTGTGAAATATGTTCATGTTTTTCAGCATATGCGCTTGAATATAGGCCTAGGTTTATAAGTAGTACTTGGGGTAGAGGTGGCAAGAGGGGAAAATATAGCAGTTCTCCTTTTGGAAGCTGTAGGAGAGTTTTCCAAAGGGAAGAATGGAATTGATTCAAGCTACTCTAGAGAATCCCTCGATTGTCCTTCTCATTGTCTATATTTTGTTTCTTTCATACTTTACTTCAATCAACAAATATTTGTTTAACTTGTGAAATAGCATGGTGATTAAGAGCGAATATTCCCATTAGAATGATCCACATTCCAATCTCTTAAGCTTCAGTTTCTTCATCACTAAAATGGGGGTAAAAATATTATCTACAGCGATGGTTAGCATCAGTATTAGATGATAAAATCCCTGTTAAGCCACTTAGTGTACAGCACCTGATAGATAGGACATACTTAATGATTATGTCATTTATTTATTAAATTCCCTATGATCAAAAATAGATATTTATCAATACATTGCATATTTAACTAAAATTATTAGTATTGGTACTATGTGTAGTTTCCTTCTAAAGGTGATTTCTAAACTGGGAGCCAGGGGGGAGTGGGGTGATGTGATCATTCTTTTGACTGGATATTTCTCTGGAAATTAGGTGTATTTTCTGTCTCTCTTTTTGGTAATCAGTCTCCCTCACTAAAGGGTGAAGGGAGACAGAAATTTACTGTTTTGAGAAATGAATAAGATCAGAGACTGGGACAGGGCACTGGAAGAAGAGAGATGGCATGCATGTTGGACAAGAGTCAGGGTGGGTTTGGGCACTCAGGAACAGGCTGGGAGGAACCAGTCATGGTGATCAGAGCAAGCATATTTGAAGTTTGGCTGAAGACTTGACTGAAAGTTGGTGTTAAAATAGTTGAGTAGGAAATTGCTCAGAAGCCCAGCAGAGCAGAATCTGACCTCCTAGTACCTTCAATGAGTAGGTTGAGTATGTCATCAGGGGTGGCTCAGATTCAGGTATTTTTAAACCTTAGCACTGAAAATTTCTAGAAAGATTTGTACATCCTGTCCTTGTTATTTAAAAATTAAAACAGAAGTAAATCATAAAACATAAACCTTAAATTACTGCTGGAAGTGAAACTGTGTTTTTTATTCTAATTTTTTATGGACAGTTTTATTGAAGAGGAACATTTTGTGTGCCTTTACCTTGCGATTATCCTGAGCATTTATGTAGTCTGTCTGTTGGATAGTAATATAGTAACACTCTCAGTCCTGAAGCCAAAGCTGGGTGAGCAGAAACAGTCAGGGCTATGCCACCTTGATTCATGAGTATTCATCACACAGAGATGGCTGTCTTAGTTTGCATTCTTTAAACTGTCATTGAAACAAATTTTGTTTTCTAATGATACTGATACCTTCAATGATTAAGTTAAAATGGGTATAAAACAGATAAAAAGTGGATTTTTTTCTTGCATAAAATTTACCACCATTACTCTTGGAAGGAATAATTGAAGTCTCCTGGGAAAGTTAAGTATTTTGGTAGCTGCTAGTTGTCACCTTCTAGCTCAAGCATTGTTGGTGTACAGGTTACATTTCAATATTAACCATATTTTACTTCATTGCTCTTCCTCTGGAGCTCTTTGCAAGCAGAGGAAAACTTTCTTCTGTTTAGATTTTAAATTGATTATTGAATGAATGAAGAAGTAATTCTTTTGCTCTTTGTTTTAACCTTTTTTTTTTTTTTAATCTTAGTGTTATCTGGGATGACAGTGGAGGTTTCATCTGAATCTGACTCATGCTAACCTAAATAATGCCAGCTCATTACCATTGACTTTTAGAAATATAGTAAATTTGGAGATCCTTGCCTTTCAAGAAACACCTGGAATAACAGGCAAATTTGGCCTTGGAGTATGGAATGAAGGAGGGCAAAGGCTAATAGAGTTTTTCCAAGAGAATGCACTGGTCATAGCAAAAACCCTCTTCCAACAACACAAGAGAAGACTCTACACATGGACATCACCAGATGGTCAACAGCAAAATCAGATTGATTATATTCTTTGCAGCCAAAGATGGAGAAGCTCTATACAGTCAGCAAAAACAAGACTGGGAGCTGACTGTGGCTCAGATCATGAACTCCTTATTGCCAAATTCAGACTTAAACTGAAGAAAGTGAGGATAACCAATAGACCATTCAGGTATGACCTAAATCAAATCCCTTATGACTATACAGTGGAAGTGAGAAATAGATTTAAGGGACTAGATCTGATAGACAGAGAGCCTGATGAACTTTGGAAGGAGGTTTGTGACATTGTATAGGAGACAGGGATCAAGACCATCCCCATAGAAAAGAAATGCAAAAAGGCAAAATGGTTGGATGAAGAGGCCTTATAAATAGCTGTGAAGCGAAGAGAAGCAAAAAGCAAAGGAGAAAAGGAAAGATATTCCCATTTGAATGCAGAGTTGCAAAGAATAGCCAGGAGAGATAAGAAAGCCTTCTTCAGTGATCAATGCAAAGAAATAGAGGAAAACAACAGAATGGGAAAAACTAGAGCTCTCTTCAGGAAAATTAGAGATACCAAGGGAACATTTCATGCAAAAATAGGCTCAATAAAGGGCAGAAATGGTATGGACCTAATAGAAGCAGAAGATATTAAGAAGAGGTGGCAAGAATACACAGACTGTACAAAAAAGATCTTCACGACCCAGATAATCACAATGGTGAGATCACTCACCTAGAGCCAGACATCCTGGAATGGGAAGTCAAGTGGGCCTAGAAAGCATCACTATGAACAAAGCTAGTGGAGGTGATGGAATTCCAGTTGAGCTATTTCAAATCCTGAAAGATGATGCTGTGAAAGTGCTGTACTCAATATGCCAGCAAGTTTGGAAAACTCAGCAGTGGCCACAGGACTGGAAAAGGTCAGTTTTCATTCCTATCCCTAAGAAAGGCAATCCCAAAGAATGCTCAAACTACCTCACAATTGCACTCATCTCACACGCTAGTAAAGTAATGCTCAAAATTCTCCAAGCCAGGCTTCAGCAATACATGAACCGAGAACTTCCAAATGTTCAAGCTGGTTTTAGAAAAGGCAGAGGAACCAGAGATCAAATTGCCAATATCCTCTGGATCATCAAAAACGCAAGAGAGTTCCAGAAAAACATCTATTTCTGCTTTATTGACTACGCCAAAGCCTTCGACTTTGTGGATCACAATAAACTATGGAAAATTCTGAAAGAGATGGGAATACCAGACCACCTGACCTGCCTCTTGAGAACATGTATGCAGGTCAGGAAGCAACAGGTAGAACTGGACATGGAACAACAGACTGGTTCCAAATAGGAAAAGGAGTATGTCAAGGCTGTATATTGCCACCCTGCTTATTTAATTTCTATGCAGAGTACATGAGGAGAAATTCTGGGCTGGAAGAAGCACGAGCTGGAATCAAGATTGCCGGGAGAAATATCAATAACCTCAGATATACAGATGACACCACCCTTATGGCAGAGAGTGAAGAGGAGCTAAAAAGACTCTTGATGAAAGTGAAAGAGGAGAGTGAAAAGTTGGCCTAAAGCTCAACAGTCAGAAAACTAAGATCATGGCATCTGGTCCCATCACCTCATGGGAAATAGATGGGGAGACAGTGGAAACAGTGTCAGACTTTATTTTTTGGGGCTCCAAAATCACTGCATTGGTGACTGCAGCCATGAAATTAAAAGATGCTTACTCCTTTGAAGGAAAGTTATGACCAACCTAGATAGCATATTAAAATCAGAGACATTACTTTGCCATCAAAGGTCCAGCTGATCAAGGCTACGGTTTTTCCAGTGGTCATGTATGGATGTGAGAGTTGGACTGTGAAGAAAGGTGAGTGCCAAAAAATTGATGCTTTTGAATTGTGGTTTTGGAGAAGACTCTTGAGAGTCCCTTGGACTGCAAGGAGATCCAACCAGTCCATCCTGAAGGAGATCAGTCCTGGGTGTTCATTGGAAGGACTAATTCTGAAGCTGAAACTCCAATACTTTGGCCATCTCATGTGAAGAGTTGACTCATTGGAAAAGACCCTGATGCTGGGAGGGATTGGGGGCAGGAGGAGAAGGGGTCGACATGGATGAGATGGCTGGATGGCATCACCGATCCGATGGACATGAGTTTGAGTAAACTCTGGGAGTTTGTGATGGACAGGGAGGCCTGGCGTGCTGCTACTCATGGGGTCACAAAGAATCGGACACGACTGAGCGACTGAACTGAACTGCCTTTCATGTTCATATAAACATCTTTTCTTTCAATTTGATATTTTTTTTCAGTTGAACTTTTGCTCTCTTTATTCACCACTCTCTAGATTCCTCTCAAATCTCTTTTATTTTCCTTAATTAAAACATCATGATGAAACATAATGGTCTAATATATGTGTGTATAAAACTTCAGACAGGTCCACAGATAAGATTTCAGTTTCATTTCAATTACTTTGTATTCCTCATGTTTAAAATTAAAATTAAAACCTAATAAAGCTAACATATAACAAAGAAGAAAAATAATCCAACTTAATAGTCTCAAAATATCCACATCGAATTCAGAGTGGCTGAAGCCTATTAAATTCTAAAGACTTGACAAGCTTTAATTTTGTATTCTCTTTCTCAGACAGTATTGCTTAATGTGTTTTGTGTAAAGAAAGTAAATGACACATGGAGTCTACCTTGAGTGCAGAACTGAGGATTTAGTTTTATTACCTACAGGGCAAGGGTATGGGCAGATGTCTTGTATTTTGTTGCTGCTTTAATTGCTGAGGGAGATGACTGCCACCTTTGAAATAGCTTTAAGGAAGTTTTCAGACTTGATGATCACAAGTCTGACATTTAGGATATAGTACTATGTTAATGGGCTTTCCAGGTGGTTCTAGTGGTAAAGAATCTACGTGCCAATGCAGAAGACCCATAGAGATATGGGTTTGATCTCTGGGTTGAAAAGATGCCCTGGAGGAGGGCATGGCAAAACACTCAGTGTTCTTGCCTGGAGAATCCCATAGACAGAAGATCCTGGCAGGCTACAGTCCGTAGGGTTGCAAAGAGGCAGACACTACTGAAGCGACTTTGCACACATGCACATGCTGTATTATAGTCTGAGGGTCTAGAGAAAGCAGAGATAAACTGACAAAGAAATAGAGTTTTGTGGCCTAAGTGTCTGATAAAGTCATCAAGTCACAATTATTCATGGCATTGAGAGCTGGAGATACATAGATCATTGATGTCTACTCATAAATCTAAAGCCTCAGTTTAATAAACAGTTTCTGTATCCTGTTCTATGAGAACGACTAACAAGGAATGGGATAGGTTAGTTTATGTTTCAGCAGATTTTACTTCTCCTGCCTAGCTGTGGGCGGGGTTGCTAATGAGCAACGAATTGTCCAAAAGCCCAGGAGCCAGAGGGTAAAATGAGACAGTGGTTAGCAGAGTCCGTGACCCAATAATTAGCCTCAGAATAATATAGTTATACTGTGTGTCCATTAGTAAGAGAGAAGCAAATGAGCTCCTTTGTGGTACTTGACTGTTAAAGAATATCTACCCTCTCTCCTCAGAATCTTTTCATTTAGAAACATGTTTTCTGTGTATTCTAGTGAGTTGAAAGTTAGAAATAGATCCTAATGTAGTATCATGGTTAATTTGAACAGCAGCTTACTTTTTCAGAGTTAGCTGCACTTGGGTTCTGCACCTTCTTGTGTTAACAGCCCACATCATGGCTAGTTTGGTTTGGTTTTGCTACCCCACCATCACCACAGTGAGAGTAAGTGATGCAATTTACAGTGAAGGGATTCCCTATTGGGAAACAACTGGCGCCTGAAAGGCTTTCCTGTGCATGTATAAAGGCAGTTAAACATTGTTTTTGCCTCAACACAGGGTGAAATTCCAAAATACCATGAGAGAGAAAACCATGTTTTGCATTTAAGAATAATGGCAGTACTGCATAATCTATGTACATTCAAGTAAACATTTTCCCCACTTGAACAACTGCTCCATAATTAAGTGTAAATGCCCCATTCCTGCATAATATATCTATGCTCGAACTCACCAGTAATATCCCCATGGAACCTTCTGACATACTGTCTGCCTTAAACTAGATGAAGAACTATAAAAACATTCCCCCCCAAAAAAAAGAAAAAAAAAAAAAAAAACATTCCCAAACAGTCATGTAATTATCTCAGGTCTTTGGCCTACAGCCTGATAGAAGCTAGACCATGTATAAGTGAACTCAAACTCTAGGCAGATAGTAGACATAGGCACTCATGACACGGAAGAGAAAAATCTGAACATTAAAACTGCTTCACAGTTATTCATTGTAAAAATCACTGCATTGGAAGCTTGAGTGGAAGGATTACAAAAAGTTTAAATGAAGGGTTGATATTTTAGGCTTTTAAGTAAAAACACTCATGTGCATTATAAAAAAAAAAAAAAAAACCCAAATGCCTATATATCCCATTGCTGACTTTCTTGTTAAAAAATAAACCATGACAAACATTCTCTGGATATGAAAGATATTTTATTTCTGTGAAATTTTAACAGAATGCAAACTGTCTTTAGGAAAAATGCCTGATTAGTGTATATGTTTCTTTTTCATCGACTGTTCTTTGAAAATATAATAACTTCATGTATAATTGAAATAATGGAGAATGTATTTAAAAATGACCAAATTAAGTATGAAAATAATATTTTTTCAAAGCCCCTCCTTACCAAAGTATCATATATATATAACAAAACTTTAAATAAAGTGGCATGTTTCACATTAATGATGGTTCTTGACAAAGAAAGGCAGAAAAGGTTTTTGAATGGGCGCAATATACTTCTTTGACTATTCTGTTATCTATTGCATTATAGCCAGTATAGAAATTTGTTTTAAGTGGATGGACTTTATAGGATGAAAAGAGATGAACTGAAGGTGAAAGGTATAAAGTTCTCTTTCAAGAATTGTTTTGTGAATTTTTTTTAAGATGGAATATTGAATTCTTTTTAAATTGGGAGAAACTTGCTCTTCTTTTTTCTTCTATCTATCATCTATCTATCTATATACCTACCTATTCTGGGTCTTAATTGTGCACACAGAATCTTTAGTCTTCAAGCAGCATTCAGGATCTTTAGCTGAGGCCTGTGAACTCTGAATTGTGGCATGTGGGATCTAGTTCCCTGATCAGGGATTGAATCCAAGTCCCCTGAATTGGGAGCACAGAGTCTTGGCCACTGGAACACCAGGGAAGTTCCTTTTTTTTTTTTCTCCCCAATTTAGGGAAGTGGCTATCACTAAAAGATTGTATAAATGAAGGGGATTGTATTAAGGAGGACTAACTAAGGAAATGTGGTACGGAATAAGATTCAAGACAAAGTAAGGAGAGATGGCAAGGATGAATAAATGATGCTATAAAGACAGTTAAAGCTTGGGAGAAGGGAATTTGCATTGGAAGACCTTGATGAAGTAGAAAACTGAGAAAATGAGCTGGGTAGATGTAGGGTGAGGGCATTGGGATGGTAGTGAAAGTTTAGAACACTTACGTATTAACAGAAATGGAGAAATGACCTTTCCAAAGAAAAAGACAAACACTCATAAAATCCAGCTCAGGGTCTCTGAAACTTGGCCTAGAGTAGAAAGTTGGATTGATCTATTACAGAGGCCTTGTCAGGTGAATGGGGCAGGAGGACCATGATGGGAAAAAGTGAGGATGTTAATAACATAGGCTGGACAATTTGGAGAGAGCCAAGTAGGGAAGGCAAAAGGGAGGAATCAAGGGAATGAGATTACAGTGAAATTTAGGTAGGTTTAGTGGGAATGAAGAACTTCCCAGGTGGGACTAGTGGTAAAGAACCCGCCTGCCGACGCAGGAGAGGTAAGAGATGCCAGTGGAGACCTTGGTCTGGAAGATCCACTGGAGGAGGGCATGGCAACCCACTCCAGTATTCTTGCCTGGGAAATCCCACGGACAGAGGAGCCCGGCGGGCCACAGTCATAGGGTCTCAGAGTCAGACACTAAAGCGACTTAGCACCAGCAGCAGTAGCAGTGGGAGGGAAACAAGATGGGAGATTTTCTCTTGAGTAGAATACTGATGTTTGAGGTTTTAGAGGAGGAGCTGGGTGATGACAGGGCCAGTATGCAGCCAAGACAGCGGTTTATTCCATCTACATGCTGTTACGTCCATATGGAAAAGATCAGAAATGAGGAGCTTTTCATTACCTGCTTCTTTAAAGGCATCGTGGTACAGCATGCTGGAAAAGCACTAGCAGGACTTAGATGGGTCCTGGCCCTGCTGTTTCACAGTCCTTGCTCTCCACTTTGATAAAGCGGATATGAGTTTATCTGTGACACTCCCCTTTCAGGTATGCTGTGAAGGATACATTATGTACGTGCAAGTTCTTTGAAAGCTGCAAAGCACTGTGTATTTATTGAGTATTGTTAAGGAATAAATTTTTAAAAGTGACCTCACTGTGAGCTGGGCCAGTTAGGAAATCTTTTAACAAATCAGATAAGGATCTTAATTTTTAGAACTTAATTATCAGATTCTGAAACCTTATCTTGAGAGTCCTTAGGCTTAACTTTGCTTCCCAATTCCCCATGACCCCCAAGTGAATAGTTGAAGGCTTGTTAGAAACTGAAGTATTCACCTAGGGTTAAAACCCCACCATCCAGTCACTTGACTCACAGTATTGCCACTGCTTAGAAATTCTTCTTTTCACAGCCCAGTTGCTGCACCAGACCCTGATGTATAAAGTTGCTGGCTTGGATTGAGCCCAGTGTGCTAGAATAATACATTGGTCACTTTTATTTGGACTTCTGATTGTCTTCCTTGAAGTCAGCCACATAGCCTAGTTTACAAAGCTCGGGTTTGACTCTCCATGATCTCTTTTCTTTCCAGCTAATCTGATATGGAGGTTTCAGTGAGCCTTATCTGATTCTGTTACATTGCTATGGCATTAGAAAATGATTGAAGTGGTAAAACAAACACAGGGAAAAGTGACACAATCAGTTTTCTTTTGAGGGAGAGTAATAATTGAAGTCAAAATATTTTTTGAGTCTTCCTCAACGAATGTATTTCAAAACTCTCTGCTACTAGTTTTATCTAATGTGTATGTTTATACAGGTATTGTTTAATATGTAGTGGTAGTTTTCAAATGGGTGGAATATCTCAACATTAGTTATCTTAAGGTGTGTTTTCCAAATACCTTGTTATGAGAACACAGTTGGGGTGAAATTATAAAAATAATATAGATGATATTGAAAATAAGAACAATGAGATTGCTTTCTTTGACCTAATATTCTGTCTGATGGGCAATTTTACATTCATTTGCAAATGGTACTTCAGAAGAAAACAATTGTATTTGGTGAAACACATGTGGAGGTTCAGGTTGATTTTTTATCCTCCTCTTTCAAGCCCCCCTTTTCTCCCTCCCTAATTTACATACATAGAAACCATCAGTACATTCCAGACAGCTATATGTCCTAAGATAGTTAAGGAAAAGAAAATCCCAATTTGAGAACCTTTATAATGATCTGTTTGATAAAGCCATGGAATGACAACTCTCTCATGAAAAATACCTAGCCAAGTTTTATGCTAATGAAGAGAAGTGTATTTATCTCTTAGACATGCATCCACCATCAACAGTAGCACAGTTCTCAATAGAGAGACCTACGGAGCTAAACTTTACCTCACCGTCAGGGAAGAATGTACTGGCTGCAATGTATTAGGCTTTTCCTTGAGACACGATAATGAAACAGTTGCATGGGGCAGACAAATAAAGTAACCTGTCAGATAAATAGTCTTGTCCTATTCATGGTTATATTCACAAGTTAAGTTTGTGTGGGGAATGGGATGGGGAGAGATTTCTTTGTCATAGTTTTCTGGAAAGTTTTCTCTCTCTCTTTTTTTTTTTCATATGGTCTGAATCTTTGTATACATAGAATACAGTATGATAAGGCTCAGCAAAAAGATTTGTAAACATATAAAGTGCTTTGAAATAAAACTTTAAAAGTAAAAAAAAACAGTACTTACAGCAGATTCCTGGGTCTGATATTCAGTTCTGCTATGAACTGAATTGTGTCCTCTCAACATTTTTGTGTTCACCTCTAGTGGGACTGCATTTGAAATCACCTGTGAGGAGATGATAACAGTTTAATGGTCATAACTCAAATCCAGTAGGACTGGTGCCTTTCTCTCTGTGCCCACTTTGGAAAGCTTATGTGAGCACATGGAGAAAAGGCAGCTGTCTGCAGGCCAGGAAGAGAACTCTCACCAGAAGCCGAATTGCCTGATACCTTGACCTTGGGCTTGGAGCCTCTAGAGCCGAGAGAAAATAAATTTCTATTGTTTAAGCCACCCAGTCTTAAATATGGTATATATTTATGGTATATGTACTATTAAGTTGCTTCAGTTGTGTTTGACTCTTTGCAGCACCATGGACTGTAGCCCACCTGGCTCCTCTGTCCATGAGATTCTCCAGGCAAGATTACTGGAGCAGGTTGCCATTTCCTGCTTCAGGAGATCTACCCATTTCATGGAACAAACCCTAGTCTCATGTCTCCTGCATTGCAGCTGGGTTCTTTACCACTAGCGCTACCCCAGAGCTAATATAGATTTTTGTACTGGGAAATGAAGTGCTGTTGTAACAAATGCCTAAAAATGTGAAAGTAGCTTTGGAACTGGTGGGTAGAGGTTAGAGGAATTCTGAGGTGCATATTAGAAAGACCCTAGATTGCTGTGAACCAAATGTTGGTAGAAATATAGCCCTTATAGACCATTCTGATGAAATCTCTGACAGAAATGCAGAACATATTTATAGAAAACTGGAGGAAAGGAATCCTCATTACAAAGTGATGAACAAGTTAGTTGTTCTGTATTCTAGGATATTCTGTTTTCTAGGATATTCTGGAAGGTGGAGCTTGTGAACCATGAAATTGATATTTAGGTAAGGAGGTTTCAGGCCAAAATGTTGAAGGTATGGTCCCTGTCTGTCTGCCTGTTTACAATAAAATGTGAGAGGAGAGAGAGAAATTGAAGAAGGAATTAAGTAAAACAGAAACAATTTAAAGATTTGGAAAATCCTCAGGTTGTCCATATTGCCAAAAAAAAAAAAAAAAAATCAATCAATTGTGTTCCAAAGTGAACACCAAGGGTATAGCTGGGCAAGTAGAAACCCCGCCAGGGTGAACTGAAAGGGGGCAAAGATGGGACAAAATGAAGTATCAAGGGCTCTCAGATTCCGCATGACAGGATGGGGCTGTTCTGCTGCATGCATACCTTATCTTTCAAGAGGGATGGGATGGGGAGGGAGGCGGGAGGGGGGATCGGGATGGGGAACACATGTAAATCCATGGCTGATTCATGTCAATGTATGGCAAAAACCACTACAATATTGTAAAGTAATTAGCCTCCAACTAATAAAAATAAATGGAAAAAAAAAAAAAAAGAAAAGGGAAGAATGACTCTGAAGATGTTTCAGAGGTTGTCAGGGCTGCGATTCCTACCGTAGATCCAACAGTCCAGGCTCATTCCTCTTGTTTCCTCTTTAGTTTTGGCAGATCAGAATGTTCTACCCAGAAAGCCCTTGCTGAGAGTCATAGGGGTGGAGCTGTCCCAAGAGCCGTGGCTTTGATTCTGCCTCTCAGTGTGCTTAGAGGTCAAAGCACTAGACCAGAGAGGATTATCCTTAAGCCTTGAAATCTGATGGAATTTGCCTTCTTGGTTTTGAACTTGCTTTGGACACATCACCCCTTCCTTCTTTTTGATTCCTCTGTCTGTTTATAACTTGTCTGCTTTGACAGGGTGATATCTGGAAAGGGATTTTGCCTATGGATGAATCAATACTGTGAATCTCACCCATGTATGATTTAGATGATACTTATTTTTTTCTGCTTTACATATTCTGTTCTTAAGTTTAGTTGACTTACAATATTATATTAATTTCAGGTGTACAACACAGTGATTCAAAATGTTTTTAGATTACACACCCTACAGAGTTATCACTTGTTTTGCCTCCCCTGCCCCAGGTCCCCATAACTACTAGTTTATCCTCTGTATCTGTGAGTCTATTTCTGCTTTATTTGTTTGTTTTGTTTTTTAGATTCCACACATAGGTAAAAACATACAGTAGTTGTCTTTCTCTATCTAACTTATTTCACTGTGCATAAAATCTTTCAGGTTTATCCATGCTGAGGCAAATGGCAAGATTTCATTCTTTCTTATGGCTAAATCTCCATTGTATAAATATACCACATCTTCTTAATCCATTTATCTATTGATGAACACCAAGATCGCTTCCTTATCTTGGCTGATGTAAGTAATACTACTATGAATATTGAGGTGCATATATCTTTTTTAATTGGTGTTTTTGTTTCCTTTAGAGAAAGAATTGGAATTTCTGGATCATCCCATCATTCTACTTTTACTTTTTTGAGGAACCTGCATACTGTTTTCCATAATGGTTTTACCAATTCACATTCTAACTAACTGGGTACTAGCGTTCTTCTCTACATCCTCACCAATGCTTGTTATTTATTGTCTTTTTGATAGCACCCATTTTGACAGGTGTAAGGTAATATCCCATTGTGGTTTTGATTTGCATTTTCCTAATGACTAGTGATGTTGAGCATCTCTTCATGTGCCTATTGGCTACCTGTGTGTCTCCTTTGGAAAAATGCTTATTGAGGTCCTCTTTCAATTTTTAATTGGGCTGTTTGGTTTTGATATTGAGTGTATGAGTTCTTTATATATTTTACATATTAACCCCTTATTGAATATGTCACTTGCAAATATATTTTCCCATTAATTAGGTTGCCTTTTCATTTTGTTGATGGTTTCCTTCACAGTGCAAAAGGTTTTTAGTTTGAAGTCATCTCATTGGTTTATTTTTGCTTTTGTTTCCCTTGCCTGAGGAGACAGAGCCAAAAAAATTTTTGCTAAGACTGATGTTGAAGAGTGTGCTGTCTTTGTTTTTCTTCTAGGAGTTTTATGGTGTCAATTCTTACATTTAAATCTTTAATCCAGTTTTAAGTTTTTTTTTTTTTGTATGTGGTGTGAGAAAATGTTCTAATTTCATTCTTTTACACGCAGCTGTCCAGTTTCCCCAACATCATTTATTGAAGATACTATCTTTTTCCCATTGTACATTCTTGCTTCCTTTTCACAGATTAATTGATCATACATGCATGGGTTTATTTCTGGGTTCTCTAATTTGTTTCACTGACCTATGTGTCCATTTTTGTGCAAGTACCATTGGTTGTGTCCTTTTAAGTTGTGTCCAACTCTTTGAAACCTCCTGAATTATAGCCCACCAGGCTTCTCTGTCTATGAGATTTCCCAGGTAAAAGTACTGGAGTGCATTGCCATTTTCTTCTCCATGAGATCTTTCTTCTCCAGGGATTGAACCCATATCTCTTGTATTGGCAGTTGGGTTGTTTATCACTGAGCCATCATGGAAGCCCGTACTGTTTTGCTTACTGTAGCTTTGAGTATAGTCTGAAGTCAGGGAGTGTGATACCTCTCTCTTTGTTTTTCTTTCTCAAGATTGGTTTGTCTATCTTTTATGGTTCCATAGAAATTTAAAAATTATTTGTTGCAGTTATATGAAAAATGCCATTGGTTATTTTTGTAAGTATTGAATCGAATCTATAGATTGCTTTGAGTATTACAGTAATTTTAACAATAGCAATTCTTTTAATCTATGCACACAGGGTTTCTTGTCATTTACTTGTATCATTGTCAGTTTCTTTCCTTAATGTTTTACAGTTTTCAGGATACAGGCTTTTTACCTCCTAGGTTAAATTTATTCCTAGATGTTTTATTCTTCTTGATGCATTTATTGATTTCTCTTTATGATAGTTCATAAAGCATCTTGCAACTTTACTGAATTCATTTGTTCTAATAATTTTTTGGTAGTCTTTAGGGTTTTCTGTATACAGCATCATGTTATCAGCAAATAGTGACAATTTTCCTTCTTCACTTCCAGTTTGAATGCCTTTTCTTTCTCTCTCTCTCACTCTTTTTTTTCTTTTCTTTTTTTGGTCTCCTTGCCTTTTCTAAGGCTTCTAATGCTGTGTTAAATGGAAGCAGTGAGGGTGGGCATTTTTATTTGTTTCTAATCTTACAGGAAATGCTCTCAGCTTTTTCATTATTGTGTATTATGTTAGCTGTAGGCTTCTCATATGTGGACTTTATTATGCTAAAGACATATCTTTATACACAGTTTGTTGAGAGTTTTTATTATTAAAGGATGCTAAATTTTGTCAAGTGCTTTTTCTGCAGTTTTCAGAAGGAGTTGCTCTGTGTGTGTAGCTGTACCTTTGTAGGATGAAGGGAGCTTGTAAGCCTCCTGTGTAATCATACTGGTTGACTCTTGAGTGCCTGTTTTGTACTGGATACTGTCCAGGCACTGGGACTACAGACATGAGTGCAATGAAGTCGCTGTCCTGATGGAACTTGTATTGGTGAAGGTGTAATATAATGTCAGGTAATGGTTATTTCTGAGAAGAAAAGTAGAGCAGAGTAAAGACAGGCTGGAAGGAGGTATTTAGGCTATTCAGGGAGGGCCTCTCTGAAGAAAAGCCTCTGAAAAGAAATGAGAAGAGACTCATGCATGTGGATATCTGGAAAATACGTAAGTCCCTGAGACTAGAACATGATTGGTGTGTTCAAGAAAACTGGAATATGCCAGTGCTGAAGGATAGAGAGAAACTGGCAAATGGTCACTAAGGCCAGATCGTATGAGGCGTGTAGCTCATGATCAATAGATAGAGTTTTCTCTGTGATGGGAAGCCATTGAACTACCATCTACTTAAAAAAAAATCACTCTGACTGCAGTATGGAGAGTAGACTTTAGAGTTAGTGAGAGAAAAAATTTAAACTGTGTAACTGGATAGTTGTGTAACTATCATAATAATACAGTTGAGAAAGACGATGGCGTGATCAATGGTCAGTGCTTTTCAACCTTGGCTCCGGTTACCACCTTTGTGGTTACTACTTTGAACAGTGATTCTCAACCTTGGCAGCATGTTGAAATCACTGGGAAGACTTAAACGTACCAATTCTTGGCTACACCCACAAATATTTTTATTAGTGGCTCTAGATTTGGCCTTAGCATTGGAATCTTTTAGAAGTCACCATCTGCAGTGATTTTGGAACCCCCCGAAAACAAAGTCATATGTCCTTTGTGTTAAATGAGTCCATGTCAGTAGCAATGTAGTGCAGAGTACTGTGATGGTGAATAAGGCATTCAATATGTTTAATGACATTGCTGCTGGCAGAAAAATTACACACTGGGGAGGCAAATGTATATCTAAGATATGTGTGTGCTAGTGAGGACAAACCATGCACTGCTACTAATGCAAAAAGGTCTAATGTTTAAATTTGCCACCTGGCAAACAGTGGCTGACTGAGTCCCTCAGGGAAGAGTGACATCTTGGGGACTTAACCTTAATTCCTGCTGTTGGCAAGGTAGATACTGAAAATTAATAGATAAATCTTGTGTGTGTGTGTTAGTTGTTCAATCATGTCCAACTCTTTGTGACCCCATGAACTAAATGTAGCCTGCTAGGCTCCTCTGTCCATGGAATTCTCCAGGCAAGAATACTGGAGTGGATTGCCATTTCCTTCTCCAGGAGTCTTAGATAATGACAGTACATGATGTTGAGTCCATTTGTAGCCTCTTTTCCTGTTAATGAGGCCCTTTTTCCAATTTTTTAAAGCAAGCGCATAGATGGCTTGTTAAAGAGACTGAATAACATCCATAAAGCATGTCATCTCTCTACCTGATTATTGGAATCTTCTCTGCATTGATGTTCTTTTGTGAGCATTCACATGAAGCACAAACATCCTCAATCTCTGGCCCATTCTGAGATGTCCTCCCAGCTGTTCTTTCTCTAGTCCTTCTTATCATTAATTTTCTAGTGCTGTTCTTTAAAATTCTCTGTCAACTAACAGCTAGTTACTGACTTTCTCAGTCCATACAAAGGGGGAAACAGGTGAATTATTTGATGTGTTCCTCGTACAGAGGATTTCCTCACTGCTCTCTGTCAGAGCATTGCTGGATGGCAGTAGCAGTCCATTTGCAGGTTGTCACAGCATATCACGCAGAATCACCCATAAACCAGGATTTTTCTTCCTCATTCAAATGATCAAAATACTTCCCTGTGAGGCGTTGAGTACAGATTAGGGAAGAAGAGACAATGAAGCAAGAGTAGGTGACACATGAGTGTGTGAGTCACCCACTCATACAGATGACTCCTCCCTTCCAGGCCAGCCTCATCACTCGTATGTCGTTTTCACTTCACGAAGGTTTGCTGCATCCTCTTAACACTGTGATTTGGAGGGGTCAGATAACACTAGGGCACTAATTTACAGTGCGCATCTTAAGTCACATGGTCCCTTGATGACCCATGTTAGAAGTACAATTTCTGTCAGGGTCTAAGAATAAGCTCAGGGTTGTTTTTGAAAGGGAAAATAGTTGTCTACAGAAGAATACATCTTTTTATTATAATATCTGGGCATTCTGTGTTGTAATTCATTTTGAGATCTTGCTAGAGACTTTATTTGGCATCCTTATTTGCCACAGAAGCTTTGAATAATCACTGGATCTGTTGGATCGTAAGGTGACCACCTGTACTGCAGCTTGGTTCTGCTGCAGAGTCTTCTGTTGCTCTAGACTTTGCTTACAACTGGTAGGCTTTGAGGTTAATTCATAAGTGAGTCTGAGCAGTGTGCTCATATATGGTATGTATTACTTCTAAAACCCAAACAGATCCATCAAGCATTATACCTCTTTTTAAATAGTTGGTGAATTCAAGGTTCAAAAACTTGTCTTGCACTTTGGAGGAAATATATCTATATATCCTAGTACTTCCTGAAATGACTATAAAATAATAGGCTCCTCAAAATCATTTACAAAATAAAAAATTTTCTGTGCTACTCAAGCCTCTTCAAGCTGCATACCTTCTCTTTAAAGTTTAATATTTCAAGAGTAACTGAAAGCACTGGGTCACTCAGGAAACAGACTTTACATGATTTAATTTTTTAAATAAATGAAATAGACAAGTTTGGCTAGTGATGGGAGTTTTGCTATTAGGGGAGCACCAGTGAGGATGGAAATTACACAGCATGCCTACTGACCCTACCCATGCCCATCCTTTGCTTCAGCAGATATCATGCTTCACCAGATTATGGCCTCTTTCTAAGCCTGAATATTTTCTCTATATCAACAGAGGGCCTAAGGAAGCCAAAAAAACCTGATGAAAATTGAACCTTGTTAGCTATTCCATGGAACTCCTACATGAGAATTGATGGAATGCTTGTTAACAATTTCCTGGGTCCACAATAGGGCCTTTTGGATAAGAATGACAGGTATCAGGAATTTGTAGTTTAGCTAGTATTAACCAAGAACACCTTATTGGCTCTCAGCTTGACTTAACCCTAGTTTTGTTCCTTTCTTATATAGGCCCTTATCTCCCGTTGCTTGAAGCATTTACTTTAGAAAATTTGTAATCATACATTCATTCTCATCCTCTTTGAGATGTAAGCGTTCTCTCAGAATGTTGTCAAACTGACAGTCCAGGATGTCTTTCTCAAGGACCCAGGAAACATCCCCTTTAGATGTAATCATTGGGCCTTCCCTGGTATTCCAGTGGTTAGGACTCAGCACGTTCACTGCTGTATTGTTCTTGTTCAGTTGCTAAGTCATGCCTGACTCTTTGAGACCCCATGGCCTGCAGCACGCCAGGCATCCCTGTCCTCCACTATCTCCTGGAGTTTGCTGAAACTCATGTTCATTGAGTCGATGATGCCATCCAACCATCTCATCCTCTGTTGCCCTTTTCACCTCCTGTCCTCAACCTTTCCCAGCATCAGGGTCTTTTCCAATGAGTCAGCTCTTCCCATCAGGTAACCAAAGAATTGGAGCTTCAGCATCAGTCCTTCCAATGAATATTCAGGGTTGATTTCCTTTAGGATTGACTGATTTGATGTTCTTTCTGTCCAAGGGATTCTCAGGAGTCTTCTTCAGCACCACAATTAGAAAGCATCAATTCTTTGGTACTCAGTCTTCTTTATTGTCCAACTCTCACATCCATACATGACTACTGGAAAAACCATAGCTTTGACTATATGGACCATTGTCCGCAAAATGATGTCTCTTCTTTTTAATATGCTGTCTAGGTTTGCCAGAGCTTTTCTTCCAAGGACCAAGCCTCTTTTAATGTTGTGGCTGCAGTCACCATCCACAGTGATTTTGGAGCCCAAAAGAATAAAATCTGTCACTGCTTCCACTTTTTCCCTATCTATTTGTGATGAAGTAATGGGACTGGATGCCATAACTTTGGTTTTTTGAATGTTGAATTTTTAAAAGCCAGCATTTCCACTCTTTCACCCTCATCAAGAGGCTCTTTAGTTCCTCTTCACTTTCTACCATTAGAGTGGTATCATCTACATATATGAGGTTGTTGATATTTCTCTTGGCAGTCTTGAGTCCAGCTTGGGATTCATCCAGTCCAGCATTTTGCATGATGTACTCTGCATAGAAGTTAAATAAACAGGGTAACAGTATACAGCCTTGATGTACTCTTTTCCCTGTTTTGAACCCTATTTTGAACAATGGAACCATTGTTCCATGTCCAGTTCAAACCATTGCTTCTTGACCTGCCTACAGTTTTCTTAGGAGACAGGTAAGGTGGTCTGGTATTCTCATTTGTTTTAAGAGTTTTCCACAGTTTGTTGTGATCCACAGTTAAAAGCTTTAGTGTAGTCAATGAAGCAGAAGTAGATGTTTGTCTGAAATTACCCTGCTTTCTCCATGACCCAGTGAAAGTCAGAAGTTTGATCTCTGGTTATTCTGCCTTTAAAAAACCCAACTTGCATATCTGCAAGATAGTTTGAATGTTCTTTGGCATTGTCCTTCTTTGGGTTTGAAATGAAAAATTAATCTTTTCCAGTCCTGGAGTCACTGCTGAGTTTTCCAAATTTGCTGGCATATTGAGGGCAGCACTTTATTTTTTTTTTTTTTTTATTTTTTATTTTTTTCATTTATTTTTATTAGTTGGAGGCTAATTACTTTACAAGATTGTAGTGGTTTTTGTCATACATTGACTTGAATTAGCCATGGATTTACATGTATTCCCCATCCTGCTCCCCCCTCCTACCTCCCTCTCTACCCGCTCCCTCTGGGTCTTCCCAGTGCACCAGGCCCAGGCAGCACTTTAATAGGATCATCTTTTAGGATTTGAAATAGCTCAGCTAGAATTCCATCACCTCCACTAGCTTTGTTTGTAGTAATACTTCCTAAGGCCCACTTGACTTCACAGTCTAGGATGTCTGGTTCTAGGTTAGTGAACACACCATTGTGGTTATCCAGGTCATTAAGACCTTTTTTGTATAGTTCTTCTCTGTATTCATTGCTGTAACCCAAGTTGGGGAACCAAGATCTCACAAGCTGCATAGCATGGCAAAAACAAAACAAAACAAATAGATATCATCAAGAAAGGGAGCACCCCTCCAATTAGCATCACAGAAGGTCAACACACATTGACTAATCTCCCATTGATGTCCTCTAGTGAATTTCTCTTAGCTAACCACAGAGTTTAAATGTTCTGCTGCCTTTTATTGTAGCACAGTTGAGTTCAGTTCTTTCCCTTATTGTAATAGTCTTGAATAAAGTCTTCTTTGGTTAACTTGTTTGCCCCAGCTTTTCTTTGACAGTTCCACAGGTAATTTTCATTAATATTCAAATACTACAGGGAAAACATTTCTAGATACTGAAGAGTAATCTTCAGGGAATTAAATAGTCATTAACCTGCAGCAGAAAGATCCCCTGGAAATGGGAATGACAACTCACTTCAGTATGCTTGCCTGGGAAATCCCATGGACAAGAGGATCCTGGTGCACTACAGTGTGTGGGGTCACAAAGAGTCAGACACAATTTAGTGACTGAACACAAACACAACAAATTAACAGATAGTGTCCTTCCCCCAAGACCCATTTGCTAATTCTGACGTAGTATTAGAAGGGATTGGTCTTTTAAATGGCTTGTTCAATGGATGGATTTTGACTATGTGAAAACTCTTATTTAGTAAACCTGTTGGTAGATGCCCATATTTGTGAGATGACTGGTTAGGGAAAGTAGTATAGTCTGTAGTAATTGCTCAGAATGATGCTAAATAAACATATACATTAGATATTACTGTAGGAGTAGAATTTGTTTAGAATAAAATTAGAATAAATTATCAGTACCCAAACTTTGCCTTATTATTGCATAAGCTCAGTTATTTCATAAGCTCAATTATCTTTCTGAGGAAGCTTACTCCTTTTAGAATCAGTCGGCATTCTATTCTGTGGGAGCTGCTTTATCCAATATATAGCACCTCATATTGATGTACAAATGGTTGCCACAAAGCTGCATCCCAGAGGTTTTGATGGGATATGGCAGAATAAAAAGATTAACCAGAACTTTCAAGCTGTCTCGGTATCCTTTCATTAATGTGAGCCAAAGTCAACAGGAGGGTGATTTTTCTTTCTGCTATTCAGTGCCTATGGACATTCATTTTTATCTGTAAAATAAGGGAGGCTTAACTCACATTGTAAATATTAGTATGCATTTTGATATTCTCATTTTCCAGTCTTATCTGTCAGTCACAGCCAGTGGTTCAGTGATCCTATGAGTCTGTGAAACAGGACTGAATTTTCGATGTGATTTCAATATTTGTATAATCAAAGAATCCAAAAACTTGAGTTCAATAAGAATGATTGTGTGAGATAATCTTTTCACTGAATATTTCACCCACTTTTTCTTCCTCATCTGCTGGCCATATTGTTTTCAGGTGATTAGGTCAGATGTGCCATTTGGGTTATAATCAGAATTTATTAAAATGGTGATGGATACTGAACAGCTTGAGGGTGAAAGAAAAATGTTTTGTGGTCAGTTTTGTCCTTTTATAAGTAGGAATTTAATACTGCTATTTTTTTTTACAACAGAGATTTACTTGAAATTCTATTTATTTCTTATTTAGATTCATGAAAGGTTTTATAATTCATATTAATGTTCATGGCTATCAGTATTTTCATGGCTATCAGTATTTTATATCAGTAATTATAAAATCTTATAAATAAATTAACCATAAGGAGTACTTTTTTCTTTTTTTCTTTCATCTGTTTAAATATTGATGTCATAAATATTGGTTGAAAGCCTACTATGTATGTTGCTATGCTAAGTGCTGAGGATACAAAAATCAAAGAGTAACTTCCAGTGTAAGTATTAACACTTACACAAAGTGTTAATGGAATTAGGCACCAAATGTTAAAGGAGTACTAAGGATTGTTTGATGACTTCATGGGATGAGGCAAGGTTTTGTTAAGGGAAAACTTCATAGAGCAAGTGATATTTGACCTGACTCGTGTACAAAGACCAGGGATTGGCTACACGAAAAAAGTTGGGAAGAGAGGATATCAGAGGATGAAAAGCTTGTAAGGAATGATTTTGAGAGAAATGATTGTCTAATGAAAGACATGAAGGCTTTTTTTGTGCCAGTTTCTTTATCTGCATTTCCAATAGGAAGTCATTAACCTTGGCCTTACAATGAAATTCAGTGTGATGCTGATGAAATGATACCTGGGCTATTACTAAGATTCATGAACATTTTCCCATGGAAAATCCTCATAAAGTGTGTTGTTTCTCACAGATTCATGAGTCTGTAAAGGAAAAAGGCCTATAAAGAGAAACATTTGTGCTCATGAATGTAAAATGTTATCCCCTCTGCTGTGATTATAGCAGGTTCACTTGAACCTCTGCGTAATAACAGAGTAAAAATGCTACTAATGTAGACCTCCCTTTATTAGTCAAGAGGTGTTGTCTGTTTGATTTGTTTACATTTGCTCCAGGAGATGATATTGAAGACATAGTTAATTAGTTTGAGGTCCATTTTTCTCAGAATAAGAGAAAACTCAATTTGACCAACTAAAACTTGAAAGAGAACAAACCACCACTAAGTGTGGGCTATTTTTTTTCAGATGTTTGGACTGTTTTTAGACTATCATAAAACTTTGATGTTTCCTCTTTAAGTACTGTTATGTAGTTTTTTTAGTCAATATTGTTAATCACTGCCTCTTGATAAAATCAAAATCACAGTCTTAAAAAGACAGGATATAATACAATTGTTTACTCAATATCAAAACTTTCATAAGAATGTGTATACTGTTACCTGATAACAAGGAAAACGTAAATGAAATAATACTATTTGTTTGCATCATCTCTAGTAAGTTGGATATATATCAGGTCTTAAATTAATCTTCTTTTAGACTAATAATAATTAGAGAAAGTTTCCTTTCTTTAAAAAAAAATTTGTTTTTGACATGCACCATTTTAAAAGTCTCTATTGAACTTGTTAAAATATTGCTTCTGTTTTATGTTTCCATTTTTTGACCATGGGGCATGTGGGGGTCTTAGCTCCCTGACCAGGGATTGAACCCACACCCTCTGCATTAGAAGGTGAAGTCTTAACCACTGAACAGTCAGGAAGGTCCCGAATCTTTACTTTTATTATTACTTTGGAATATCTGAGAAAAGAGAGTTTTTTGAAAGGCTTTTTCTTCTTTTCTGTCTTTTTTAAACTTTTAGTTTGAGAAGGAAATTGCATAGCAATGTCAAAGCTATGCTTTCTGTAGCAGCAAATTAGAGAGAGTGGATTTGTGGGCATAGCCATACTCTGATAGCTATAGAAAGATATTCCCTTTAATTGAAATATCAATGAGGAAACTTTAGGAATCTCAGTGGCATCTTCCAGGAGATTTAAATCTCTCTCAGTTTCTTCATTTTAGATATCCTTCCAGCAAAAAGCTTATATTTCTGGAACACTCTAAAGCCTAAAATGATATTCAATGGTTACTGTAATAAGAAACTCTATTTACAAAGATGTTTAGAGTACCCAGGTTCTTAAGGGATTAAAGATCTTATTTCACTTCTTCTTATTGGAAAAAGAGGAATCAGTGATGCATGTACTATGTAAGTCCTGGAGTTCTGTGCTCAAGTAATACGTAAAACTTTATGAACTGACTTATGTACTTTCCAAGTTGAATTTGTTGTACATATGGGTTATTGCTTTCTTAATTTTCTCAGTGTTTTTAGGGGCTTAAACACAGAGTATTCTTTTACTAATTTGGTTATCTTGTGCTGCTCAAAATATTCTGAAAAAAACTGATTTAATGCTTTGCCAGTAGAAATTACATATGGCCTTGTTGGCTTTATTTAGTTGTAACAGAGAGAAGAGCTATTATACATACAGCATTGGGAGTTATATTGTAATTTGGGTTTCTTCTATCATATTAAAGAAAGTAGACTATTGTTGAGAGATAAAACACTGTGTATTGCATTTGAATTATTCTTTTCTATATTGGTAGAGTCAGAATCTTGGTAATTCTCAAAAATTTTTTTTATATGTAATAACATACATCACATTTTCCTAGTGAAACTAAAATGAACTTCATTTCAAGGTAAGAACTAACCAGTTGATCCTATGAAGAAATATCACATTCATCTGAAAGTGAGAAGTTAGCTTCAAAATATAGTCCACAAGGCTACCCTCACTTATGATACTAACTGCATATTAGGGGGTTCTCAAGAAGATTCTCCTTCAACTTCAAAAATTTGTTAGGACTCACAAAACTCATTAAAAGCTATTATATTCAGTTGTTGTGGTTTACTGTAGTGAAAATATACAGATTGCAATCAGCCAAGGGAAGAAGTTCATGGAACAGAGATCAGGAAGCTTCCAAATAGAGACCTTCCAGTTGTCCTATCTCCCTGGGGTCATGGATAGCATTGCTCTCTCAGCAATGATGTGCGATAATACACATGGAATATTGCTAACCAGAGAAGCTCCCCTGAGCCTTGGTGTCCAGAGTTTTATTTGGGCACAATGGTATATTGCTCACATGATTGGCTTTTCATTGCCATCCTTCCTGGAGTTAGTGTGGTTACTACATGGGCCAAATTCTCCATCATAATTCAGATTTTTTAAACTGTGAGGTGGTCAAGGCTCTGAATAAGAAAAGACATTCTTTCTAGAGATCACCTCCTGGCTGAAGAGGGCAAAAGCAGATGTCTCTTTGAGTAAGGCTAATCCCTTAATCCACAGAAAACAATATGAATAGCTATGAGAAAGAGCTGAGCATTTGAATGTGAAGTTTGTCTCTTAGGTTGTGACTTTTTTGCTGTAGGGGCTTCATGAGTGATCAAAAGTGATTAGGTAGGAAATAGATCTCAGTTGATGTTCACTGGTTTGTGTGATTTATTTGGCATGTTTATTCAAAAAGCTGTTTTATTTTCCTTAGCTTCAGTTTCATGGATAATGAAACCAAAATAACCATCCCTAGCTAGTTTACTAGATTATAGTGAAACCTAAATAATAAAAATGCGCAAGTGCTTCATAAATTTCCATAGTAATGTAATTTATAATATTTAACATCTCTGAAAAAGATCTGGTAGTTATGAGTAATCAAACCATTTAAGTTAGTAAGTTTTGACTTGAAATTGTAAAGAATGTTGTTATCAAAGGCCACAGCTATTTTAAATAGAATTAAGTGCTATAAAATACAGCATAAAAGATGATGCTATTAAAGTGCCGCACTCAATATGCCAGCAAATTTGGAAAATTCAGCAATGGCCATAAGACTGGAAAAGATCAGTTCTCTTTCTAATCCCAAAGAAGAGCAATGCCAAAGAATATTGAAACTACTGCACAATTGCACTCATCTCACATGCTAGCAAAGTAATGCTCAAAACTCTCCAAGCCAGGCTTCAGCAGTATGTGAACTGAGAACTTCCAGATGTTGAATCTGGATTTATAAAAGGCAGAGAAAGCAGAGATCAAATTTCCAACATCTGTTGGATCATAGAAAAAGCAAGAGAATTCCAGAAAAACATCTACTTCTTCTTCATTGACTATGCCAAAGCCTTAGACTATGTGGATCACAACAAACTGTGGAAAATTCTTCAAGACATGTGACTACCAGGCCACCTTACCTGCCTTCTGAAAAACCTTTATACACGTCAAGAAGCAATGGTTAGAGCCGAACATGGAACAGCAGACTGGTTCCAAATTTGGAAAGGAGTACATCAAGGTTGTATATTGTCACCCTGCTTATTTAACTTATATGCAGAGTACATCATGCGAAATGCCAGGCTGGATGAAGCACAAGCTGGAATCAAGATTGCCGGGAGAAATATCAATAACTTCAGATATATAGATGACACCACACTTATGGCAGAAAGCAAAGAGGAACTAAGGAGCCTCTTGATGAAGGTAAACAAGAAGAGTGAAAAAGCTGGCTTAAAACTCAACATTCAAAAAACAAAGATCATGGTGTCCAATCCCATCACTTCATGGCAAACAGATGGGGAAACAATGGAAACGGTGACAGACTTTATTTTCTTGGGCTCCAAAATCACTGCAGATGGTGACTACAGCCATGAAGCTAAAAGACACTTGCTCCTTGGAAGAAAAGCTATGACCAACCTAGACAGCATATTAAAAAGCAGAGACATTGCTTTGTCGACAAAGGTCTGTATAGTCAAAGCTATGGTTTTTCCAGTAGTCACGTATGGATGTGAGAGTTGGACCATGAAAAAGTCTGAGCGCCAAAGGATTGATGTTTTTGAACTGTGGTGTTGAAGATTCTTAAAGAGTCCCTTAGACTGCAAGGGGATCAAGTCAGTCAATCCTAAAGGAAATAAGTCCTGTATATTCATTAGAGGGACTGATGCCGAAGCTGAAACTCCAGTACTTTGGCCACCTGATACGAAGAGCCGACTCATTAGAAAAGATCCTGATGCTGGGAAATATTGAAGGCAGGAGAAGAAGGGGATGGCCGAGGATGAGATGGTTGGATGGCATCACTGATTCAATGGACACGAGTTTGAGAAAGCTCTGGGAGATGGTGAAGGACAAGGAAGCCTGGCGTGCTGCAGTCCACAGGGTCTCAAAGAGTTACACACAACTGAGTGACTGAGCATCAATGTTTAAATATTTTATTTTCAGGTATATGATTCCTACTATAGACTGCAAGGAATTTTTATAGATAAAGCTCTTTTACAAAAGTAAAAAGTATGAGCTTTAAAGACAGAGAGTTCAAGAAATGTTGAATCACTGGAGAATAATTCATGTGTATAATGCATTGGTCAACACATCTTACATGGATTATGTTATCATTTAATAATTTAACCATGGCAGAAATCTAGTCTGCTGATGTATTTCATAATTTAAGAAATAATGTCAAGTAGAATTAGAACTAGTAGGAAGCTGCCTTTGGACAATCCCTTGTGCTCCTTATGTAAATAGGCATTATTTAAATTTGTTTAGCAAAATGCCGCTGCTGACAAATAACACTTGTATTTTTTGAGACTGTCATTATTTGAGAAGTTGAATAACCAACAGTTACATTCCAGTTACGTGCAGAATGTTTCATAAAGAAAACTTCTAGTAACAAAATATATCCATGCACACCCATTGACTTTGGTTAGTGGTTATAAACTTGATATATTGTGCAAGTTTCTTCCTTTTGTTGGAAAAAGAAAAGGGAAGAATTATCCATCTGGCTCCTGTCCTGAAGGTTAGTCCAAGAGGGGGGTGATGTAGGGTGAAGACTTAGAATCCTCACACCAAATCAGTGTCTTGCTGACATCATGAAGCCGTGTATACTTACGAAGTGCCAAGGTGCTCTGCACGGTCCCTGTTACCCACCTCTAATTCTTTCACACACAAGGTCTTCCAGATGTTCCTGAGGAGAATGTGTCTCTTTATAATAAAAGTTATATTAGCTATCATTTTCCACATATTCCTATGGTACCCATTTACAAGAATTTGTAGTACATTCCCAAACATCTGCAGATAGTATCTCCATAATTACTTTTGAAATTACTAGCCACCTGTCAGCACAGGGATTACTACTATGAAGAATGTCAAATGGGAATTAAAGTTTTGTATTAGGTCACCAGCATTCTACCATAGACATATTGTAGATGGATAGGACTGTTTTAGCACACAGTTTTATTAGAATCAATAAATTTGGAGGCTACGTACTCTACTGTTACTGCATATGCATATTTATAGTGTGCATATTTACTCAGCACTAAGTGAAAACTGTTGAGGATAGTAGTAGTACCTTGGGGTTTGGGTTTTAGATTAAAAAGAGATGTTTGGCTTCTTCATTTCTTGATCAAAATATATTTGTTTAAAGAGCAACTGGAGCTACTTAGAAAGCATGTTTTTTTTGACTCATGGAAATGTTGTGGGCTTTAATTTTGCAAACAAATAAATAGATTGAGAGGATAACTTTTAGGAATTAGGGTGTGAAGAAAACAGAAGAATTAGGAGGCTGAAGAATGAGTTTGATGGATTTGGCACAACTATGGAACATCTCATAGTGCCCATGTGAGAAGTCAGAGCAAGGGTTATTGGTTTGCCTTTGATGTCTGCCTACTCTTCGGGGACTAATAGATAATATTTGAAAGTTTTCAGTCTGACAAGTGCTGTGTTGAGTATTTAATATGTGATTTAGTCTGCATAATCCACTTTGAATTAGGAATTAATCTTTGATCATCATCTCATCATGTTTAAAACAGAAAAAAAATTTTCCACAGTCATGGCTAGTCAGTAGTGGCACTGGGACTTCTGACTTCTGTCATCTACACTAGTATTTGAAGTCACCAATGGTCTCCATGTGCTAAATCTCATGGGCTTTTCATCTTATTTGACTCAATAGTAGAATTTGAACAATAGAATACATACTCCTTAAAGCATTTTATTTCCTCTTGGCTTCAAGGATAATATATACTCCCTACTTTTCTCCTTCTGGACCCCAGGTCATAGGTGATGCTTCATTATCATCCCAGGGCTCAGTCCTGAGCTTCACTTTTCTATTTCACTCACTGACTTGGTGGTTTCATCTAGTTTCAAAACCTGCAATACATTCTGTAAGCAAATGGTTCGTTCTGTATATCTTCAGGCTAGACTTCACCAGACTCAAGGCCTCTTTCAGACTTACCTTCTTTCTCTCTTTCCCTCTATGTGATTGACCAGAGCTAAAAGTAAGATCTCAGGTTCCAGTTTGGGCTCAGAGGCCTTTTATGTCTCTAGCATAATACATTGCAAATTCTAACTCACTAGGACAGTCTTCATTTGTATTTAGGGCCCAATGCATGCCTAATAATAAAGTTTTTTTTTTTTTCTTTCCTATTTCTTTTTCCTTTGCCAGTATTTCCTCTGCTTCCTTAGGAACCACAGGTTAAGGGACGTTTCCTGTGGTCTGGGGCAGAATTTACATATTTCCGGATTCTCTGGCTAAAACATCTTATTAAATCTAAATTTTATTTTTAACTGTTGGACTTGCACAATAATGTACATTTTGAGGGTATAGGCATATTGAGACTAAGAATGTATAGTAAAGTGTTTTTAGGTGATAGCTTTTCAGAGGAATTTGAATTACTTCTGTGTGATTTGACCATCTAGGATATGATATGATGTGATATGATATGCTATATACCCTTTGTAAGACTTGGTGGGCTTTTCAGTAGGGCCAAATTTCACCTGGGCCAAATTGAATTTGTGTCCTGGAAATATCAAAGATGGTTTTTAAGAGGTAATAAAATTCAAATTGTCTTTAGGCTTTTTAATAAAGGGCAGGAACTTGAAAGAGTTCCACAAGCTGGGGATATGGCATGTTAACAGTTCTGGTGGTAAAAACAAGAAGACACATTTGGGACATCATAAATGATGTGGCAAGTATATAGAATGCCTATAGACAGTGACAGGATGATGCCAAAAGGTGGGCAGGATAAGAAACATCAATTGTCTTGGACTCTGAGGGGGCCTGTAAATGGCATCTTTGCTTTTCTAGCTTTGGTTATAAGTTGTGCTCATTCAGTCGTGTTTGACTTTTTTGCTACCCCATGGACTGTAGTCCACCAGGTTCCTCTGTCCTTGGGATTTTTCAGGCAAGAATACTGGAATGGGTTGCCAGTTCCTTCTCCAAGGGATCTTCCCGACCCAGGGATCAAACCTGCATCTCCCGCTTTGGCAGTCAGATTCTTTATCCACTGAGCTACCTGGGAAGTGTGGTAAAATGGAGTCATTAGAACTAAACATCAGCTCTATTAACGATAAAACTCATATGGGAGAAAGTGACATGGCTGTATGACATTGGTGGACTACTTCTTACTGAAGTTCAGAATTAGATTGACTTACCCAGTCACAGTGGTGGCCACACACAGTATACGTCACCACACATGGAACCCTGCTTTTATGGGGGGGAAAGAAAAACAGAAAAATATAGTACAAGGAGGAACAGATAAAAATGTTGGCTCTCAGAGTCCCATTGAGAAAGAAGAAGAAGTAACTGAGCTTTCTCATACTTTAAAATCACAAAATGAATAGTACTTCAACAAGGAGGATTTAGGAGTGGGTTAAAAAGACTTCCCTTGTGGCTCAGATGGTAAAGTGTCTGCTTATATAATGCGGGAGACCTGGGTTTGATTCCTGGGTTGGAAGGATCCTCTGGAGAAAGGAAATGGCAACCCACTCCAGTACTCTTGCCTGGAAAATCCTATGGACAGAGGAGCATGGTAGGCTATAGTCTCTGGGGTCCCTGGGGTGGCAAAGAGTCAGACACTAAGCGGCTTCACTTTCACTTTAAAAGACTGAAGTATTTAGAAGACTAAAGGAGTAAAGAAGCGTTACCCTTACTCATTGCCCCAGGATTGAATTCTTCAGGCAGTGGGAAATGATTGAAGAACTTTAAGCAGGAAATCAAGGCATATTTGTTTAGTGCTTAGATACAGGTTTGGTGGGTAGGTATAGGACAATTAGGGCCTTCAGTGTTAAGGTACAGGTTTTAAATGAATTTAGTAGATGACAGAGAACCATCAACATTACTGAGCAGGAAATATTTAATTTGAAAGTGATGCACAGAACTGAAGGGGTTTGATAGGAACTGGAAGAGGGGACCCAAGTAGTAAGCAATGATAATAGTGGTAGGTAGTAACTGGAACTACTGAGGTATTCTAGAGATGAAAATAAAGAATAGATGTAACAGTGAAAGTGAAAGTTAGTCACTCAGTCATGTCCAACTCTTTGTGACCCCATGGATTTTTGCCTGCCAGACTCTCCTGTCCTTGGGATTTCCCAGGCAAGAATACTGAAGTGGGTTGCCGTTCCCTTCTCCAGGGGAGCTTCCTGACCCAGGGATTGAACCTGGCTCTCCTGCATTGCAGGCAGATTCTTTACCATCTGAACCACCAGATAAGATTGGGTAAGTTGAACTAGATAATTGTTTTAGAAGAGCAAGAAGGAGAAATCAAACCTCAACCTTGGATTACTCAGCCCATGTGATCAGGAGACTTTTGGATTAAATTAATAGATAGAGAAGAAGAAGGTGCTGGAGGGAGAAGATGGTAGATTCATATGGTAGACATGAAGATCTGGAGTATAGATTTGAGAGGCTTCTTAAAAAATGAGTTGAAGATATGACAATACAAGATAATATATAAAGAGAAGAGAGGCTGAGATCTGAGGCATAATATAGAAGGAATAGAAAGAGAAAAAAAATAGGATAGCTGGAGTTAGAGGTAGGAGTAAAACTGGAGAAATAAGGAAATTCAGGCCAAATGTATACTAGAAATCATTACATAACTGTAAATAATGGCAGTTGCTTAATGATGAAGACTATAAATTGTGTAAAATCTTCCTCCTTGACAACTGTATTGAACTTAGTGTGAAGATTAATGTTTATTGAGGTTTCTGGTATGTGGTATGTCTGATTAAGGAGAAGCACCAGGAGTATACCAGTGAAAATGGAGGGTATAGGTGATTTACTTATAATTGAACATAGAAACTCTTGAAGGCTGTGAAAGAACTAGTAGAGGAAACGTTGAGTAGAGTGAGGGTCAGTTGGAAAGGAATGGAGCTTGGAGAAAGACAGCCAGTGAAAGGTTTATGCCAAGGTTGCTAAATGTGAATGATAGATGTTTAGAATAGTAGAGCTTAGGTTTTTCTTCACTTACTTTTAAGTAAAGTTATTAAGTGCTTCATAATAGTCTGTATAATTCAAGAGATGTTGCATTTTGTGAGGCTATGTATGAGAAACACACCCTGATTTACTCACACAATAGACATATCTGCTGCTATTAGTATAAAATGGCTGTAAGAGAATTCTGAGTCGCTGACATTTTTCTTATTCCTTTGCTTTCATTCATATATAAAACTTAGAAGAAAAAAACAATATGTGTGGAATTAGTTATCAGACATCATAATTCTTTCAAGTGACCATAATTAAACTCTTGGGTCTTGCACTCTCTGAATAAAAACTGATACATGATATTTATAAAAATTTCCAGTGTCTAAGCATTCAATATCCAGGAAATGAGTCCTTCAAAATATTTCTTTTAGTAAGTTTTAAGAGAAACCTTTAATCTGTAATATGGTTAAATCTTGTGATTCATCCCATAGTGTGGAGTTTCTCTGCCAAGTGAGGCTGGCTTCTACCATGTGAGTCAGAATTTTGTTATATATTAGCTGGCTCAGGAGATATTGTAGAAAAATTTACCTATATATAATTTGACTTAGAGGAATTTCTGAGAATGCCTTTTTGCCTATTAATTAGCCCAAAAACCACTTCTAATATTTCATTTGACATTTTTAATTCATAAAATCCTTTCTTTCAATAACCGTCTTTTAAAAAAGATGTTACAGATTGGAAAATAAATGTTCTCTTTCAGAAGAGCTGTTTTTCTCCTAAAAGTAAAACATTGGCAAGATTTAAGGTTATTATATAGAACAGATCAAACATCTCATCAATGCAGGGATCCCTTTCCTAAAACCCATGATTATTGATAATCTGGCCTCTGCTTGAACAATTCTTTTGCCCAAGTCATTTTTTTTTTATCTTGCATCAAAATCTACATTTTAGTTTCATTGAATTTATTAATAAATACACAGGTATACCATCTTAATTTTACCTCTTATGACCATTTTTTAAATATTTGAAGGCAACCATTTTATCCTGGTGCCTTACCCTCATGTCTTTTCTTCATTGGATGTAAAGTCCCTTTTACCTCAACCACTATTCATGCACATGGCCTGTAGTTCTTTTAGCTTCTAAGAGGTGTTCTGCTAGGTAAAATATTTAATTAAACCCTTGATATTGGAGAAGTAGCCTTGACTTTTGGACTAAAATGCAATTTATCCGGAATTAATTTTCTTCCTGTATATTTAACCACAATAATTTTGAAAGTGCATAGTCATGAAAAGTAAATATTTTATTCTAGACTGTAGAAGATATTTTGATTAGCTAAAAAGTGGATGAGACCAGAAATAAAACGAGGTTCAGAAATTAAAAAGGTAGATTTCTACTTCTTCCACTACTTACCTATTCTTCAAGGATATACACTTCTATCAATTAGAAAATCAGAAGCAAATGTCCCATTGTATGAAACATATGGTGAACAACTTGCTAGTTCCCATGCCTCTACTATATTTTTTCTTACTATATCACTTGTATCCATCTTTATCCATTCTGTTATTCTCTAGTTAGTGAAATGTGGGCAGTGGTAAAAATGACAGGCACAAGAGTTCAGTAATCTAAAAGGTGTAACCAATCATAGAAAAGGAGACAATGAGGAACAGCCATTGGTGTTTTGTGTTTTGGCATTAAACAAACCTCCTCACCATCTAGGAACACTATCAGCCTCCACTTATGAAACTATAGTGGTCACTCTGGCAATCTCTACTTCTAGGCTAGGCAGATAATTATATCTGATTGAAATCATGCCTACTGTGAAGATGTAACTTCATAATTATCGTTTATGGCCTCTCCAGAGGGGGACTATAAGATGTTGCCGTCTACTTTGGGTATTGCCAGCATATCATATAGAACCATCTCTAAATATGGCCCATTATTTTCTTCCTCAGTCTATTAGTGAAAGAATTCCCCGTAAGAACATAGGTGCAGGTTGAGAGAGAGGAGAAAGGAGATAATGTAGCAGGAATTAGGTTCACGAATTCTAGGCCACTTGCTCGTGAAGTTTACTAGTGGTCTTAAGAACCTACGCAAGCCTAGTTTTGTATACTCCACTTTCATATGATAATGAGTGTTGTGGTATAGGCCAAAATTTACAGTTGTTATTCAATTGCACAATCGTGTCTGACTGTTTGCCACCCCATGGACTGCAGCACTTCAGGCTTCCCCACCCTTCACTATCTCCCAGAGTTTGCTCAAACTCATGTCCACTGAGTCAATGATGCCATCCAGTCATCTCATCCTCTGTCGTCCCCTTTTCCTCCTGCCTTCATTTGTTCTAAGCATCAGGGTCTTTTCCAGTGAGTCGGCTATTCATGTCAGGAAGACAAAGTTTTGGAGCTTCAGCTTCAGCGTCAGTCCTACCAATGAATATTCAGGGTTGGTTTCCTTTAGGATTGACTGGTTTAATCTCCTTGCTGTCCAAGGGACAGCAAGAATCTTCTCCAGCACCACCGTTTGAAAGCATCAATTCTTTGGCACTTAGCCTTACGGTCCAACTCTCACACCCGTACATGACTACTGGGAAAACCATAGCTTTGACTATACAGACCTTTGTTGGCAAGGTGATGTCTCTGCTTTTTAATACACTGTCTAGGTTTGTCATAGCTTTTCTTCCAAGGAGCAGGCATCTTTTAATTTAATGGCTTCAGTCACCATCTGCAGTGATTTTGGAACCCAAGAAAATAAAGTCTGTCACTCTTTCCATTTTTTCCTCATCTAGTTGCCATGAAATGATGGGGAGCCATGATCTTCATTTTTAGACTGTTGAGTTTTAAGCCAGCTTTTTAACTGATGAATCAGGTAATCTTCCTGCCATAAACATAAAATTTATACATATGAAATATAAATATAAAATGTGAATTATAACCCTATATGCAAAACAGAAAAAGAGACACAGAAATACAGAACAGACTTTTGAATTCTGTGGGAGAATGTGAGGGTGGGATATTTCAAAAGAACAGCATGTATACTATCTATGGTGAAACAGATCACCAGCCCAGGTGGGATGCATGAGACAAGTGCTCCGGCCTGGTGCACTGGGAAGACCCAGAGGAATCGGGTGGAGAGGGAGGTGGGAGGGGGGATCGGGATGGGGAATACGTGTAAATCTATGGCTGATTCATATCAATGTATGACAAAACCCACTGAAATGTTGTGAAGTAATTAGCCTCCAACTAATAAAAAAAAATAAATAAATAAAAAAATTAAAAAAAAAAAGTGAATTATGCTGGTAACTAATTATTAAATTATTCCAGGTTGTTTTACAAAGCCTGATATACTACTGCATTCAAAATGAAAAGTTGAAAGTAATTTAATCTTTGAAATGAGAGGGTTGTTTAGGTAAATTATGTTGTATTAAATAGTTAGAAAATTATTGCATAGTCAATAAAACATATATTAATAGAATCATATAGTATATAAATTGCTACTGATATAATACTAAGTAAAAAGAAGTAAGGTATAAAACTGTACCTGCCCTGTGTTACTTCCATGTATAAAATAGACATGGGAGACAAAAGGATTATACATAAACATATCAGTGTTGACACTGATCTTCTTAGAGTAGTGAGATTTTATAAGGTATGGAAAAAAATTTATTTAAGTAAACCTTTCATAAAGTGATTCTGTTCACTTTATAATAAAAGGAAAATTCAAATTAAAAATATGTCGCTCATGCTATTTTTATATGAATTATTGATTATTCACCTTCTGATATATTTGGGAGGGAAATTTATTTATTTTTTTGGACTATGTACAAGTACTTTACTTGCCCCTGGTAAATTTTTTCATGCTGATTTTGGGTTCTCCTTATAGTATATTAATTTTTTTTAATGTTGAGTCACTTATTGATATTAATTTTTATCATCACATCTATAGATTTGATGAACACATCTTTTTTGCTTTTACCTAAATTGTTTATAAAGAAATTTTACCACTAAAATGAAATCACTTTTTAAAGTTCTTGATGTACCTTCTAAATTGCAAATACAGTAGACTAATCTCAGTTCTTACTTTTCTGTATCAGGGAATATTGACCTCTGCCTCCTAAAATGTTTCACTTGAGCACAGCCTGTCCTAGTTTTCTACTATCATTCCTACCACCTAGATGAAAGCGTTCTGAAGGTTGTACATATTCTGGTCACTATTATTTTTCTATTAATAGTTTCCTTGAGTATCTTATCTGCTTCCAATTTTCTAAAGATGACCTCTGTTAAGATGACTCTGAGTTATCTACTTGAGTCTGGATGTCTGTACTTTTTAATATGCTGTCTAGGTTTTCTTCCAAGGAGAAAGTGTCTTTTAATTTCTTGGCTGCAGTTACCATCTGCAGTGATTTTGGATCCCAAGAAAATAAAGTCTCTCATCGTTTCCATTGTTTCCCCATCTATTTACCATGAAGTGGTGGGACCAGATGCCATGAACTTAGTTTTCTGAATATTGAGTCTTAAGCCAACTTTTTCACTCTCCTCTTTCACTTTCATGAAGAGGCTCTTTGGTTCTTCTTCGCTTTCTGCCATAGGGTGGTGTTATCTGCATATCTGAGGTTATTGATATTTCTCCCAGCAATCTTGATTCCAGCTTGTTCTTCATCCAGTCCAGCATTTCGCATGATGTAATCTGCATATAAGTTAAATAAGCAGGGTAACAATATACAGCCTTGTTGTACTCCTTTTCTGATTTGGAACCAGTCTGTTGTTCCATGTCCAGTTCTAACTGTTGCTTCCTGACCTGCATACAGGTTTCTCAAGAGGCAGGTCAGGTGGTCTTGTATTCTCATCTCTTTCAGAATTTTCCACAGTTTGCTCTGATCCACACAGTCAAGGCTTTGGTGTAGTCAATAAAGCAGAAGTAGGTGTTTTTCTGGAACTCTCTTGCTTTTTCAGTGATCCAGTGGGTGTTGGCAATCTCATCTCTGGTTCCTCTGCCTTTTCTAAAACCAGCTTGAGCATCTGAAAGTTCACGGTTCACGTACTGCTGAAGCCTGGCTTGGAGAATTTTGAGCATTACTTTACTAGTGTGTGAGATGAGTGCAATTGTGCGGTAGTTTGAGCATTCTTTGGCATTGCCTTTCTTTGCGATTGGAATGAAAACTGACCTTTTCCAGTCCTGTGGCCACTGCTGAGTTTTCCAAATTCACTGGCATATTGAGTGCAGCACTTTAACAGCCTCATCATTTAGAATCTGGAATAGCTCAACTGGAATTCCATCACCTCCACTGGCTTTATTCATAGTGATGCTTCCTAAGGCCCACTTGACTGCGCATTCAGGATGTCTGGCTCTAGGTGAGTGATCACACCATCGTGGTTATCTGAGTCATGAAGGTCTTTTTTGTATAGTTCTTCTGTGTATTCTTGCCACCTCTTCTTTTGCTTCTGTTAGGTCCATACCATTTCTGTCTATGCAGAATACCTAATGCAAAATGCCAGGCTGAATGAATCACAAGCTGGAATCAAAATTGCCAGGATTTCTCCTCAGATATGCAGATGACACCACTCTAATGGCAGAAAGAAAAAAAGGAACAAAAGAGTCTCTTGGTAAGTGTGAAAGAAAATAGTGAAAAAGCTGGCTTAAGCCTCAGTATAAGATAATAGCATTCGGTCACATAACTTCATAGAAACAGAAGGGGAAAAAGTGGAAACAGTGACAGATTTTATTTTCTTGGGCTCCAAAATCACTGCAGACAGTCATTGAAGCCCCCAAAATTAAAGATCCTTGCTCCTTGGAAGGAAAGCTGTGGCAAACCTAGGCAGTGTATTAAAAAGCAGAGACATCACTTTGCCAAAAAAGGTCCATCTAGTCATAGCTATGGTTTTTCCAGTAGTCATATAACGATTAGAGAGCTTGACCATAAAGACGGCTGAGTGCAAAGGAATTGATGCTTTCAAACCGTGGTCCTGAAGAAGACTCTTGAGAGTAGGTTGGACAGCAATGTGATCAAACCAGTCAATCCCAAAGGAAATCAACTGTGAATATTAATTTGAGGAATTGATGCTGAAGCGCCAATGCTTTGGCCAACTGATGTGAAAAGTTGACTCACTGGAAACGACCCTGATGCTGGGAAAGATTGAAGGCAAAATAGAAGAGGATGACAGAAGATGAAATGGTTAGATAATGTCCCTGACTCAATGGACATTAATTTGAGAAATCTCTGGTCCATAGTGAAGGACAGGAGAGTGTGGCGTGCTGTAACCCATGGGGTTGCAGAGAGCTGGAGATGACCTAGCGACTGAGCAACAATAGTAACCTCTGAACTCTAAACTTGTCTTTCTAAATGCTTTCTTGACCTGATAATTCTGTTGGAACTTAAACTGTGCTTTCCCAAAACTCTCTTTACTTTGAAAAGAGCAGTATTCCTGTCACCTAATTTTGGATCCATATTTGACCTTTCTTCACTTTTCTTTAATACTTAGTTGCCATTTAGTGAATCCTATCTATGCAGCATTTCTTGGTCTTTCTGCCCAGACTGAGAAGCAGTGTGCTGAGCTGTTAGGGTCTTGGCCTCTAGATGCAGACCACTTGAGTTCAGGTTAGAACTTTACTACAAACTACTGTGTGACTGAGTAATTTCTTAAGCTCTCTTTGCCTCAGTTTCCTCATTTGTAAATTGGAGATGACCGTATTTTTATCCATATGTCTCATAGGATTATTTTGAAGGAACGGATAATGTATGTTGTTGTAGAATAGTAGTGCTCAAACAATCTTATCTTTTATTATTATTGTTATTTCCATTCCCGTTCTCTACCATGTTATTTCAGACTCCTTTTATTTCTAACGTCAATTATGTCAAGGATGGATCATCTGCTTCTGCAGAAAAGATCTATATTTTTTTATTTGAGATACAATTTTAAAATTTACATGGAAACCTCTGAATTTGACTAAGATTTATGCCTCATGTAACTTCTGATTAAAGAAACGGAAAAGCTGCACAGTGGAAATATTTTGTTCCCATTGTACGGGGGTGGACGTGGCATTTAGTGTGAAACCAGCAGGTTCAGAAGAAGCCTCAGAAAATCCAAAGACAGATGCACAGTTTGGAATGTAAAAATGAAACAAAACCTAAGTGCTCAGACAATATCAACTCAGGCAAAATTAGTCTGGGGAGAATTTACGGATCAGAAAATCTCAGAAGAGGGAAATGGGAAGCAGTGGGGTAGCCTCTGGCCTTCTCTGCAAGGATTACTTGGTTAAGCAACAACATCAAGTAATTCCTCTCTGTAGAGTCATGTGCACTCGGGATCCTGATGAGTTCCTGTTTCTGTTTTCTTTTCATCTGCAGACAACCACTTTTTACCTCAGTCAAGCCATTTGCTCAGAATGAAAACCTCATTTATGTAATCGTTTTACATGCTTCTTATGCTAATTCACAAATTGTTTATTTCTCTGAAAAACATTTATGATATTTCCTCATCCGTGTTGTGTATTTAATACTGCTAATTTTAAATGGTTCTAATTTGAATTTCTTACCAAATGCACATGTTAAAAAGCTGGTTAAAGTGTATAAAAAGTTTCCATAGTTTCCAGTTTCATTGTATCATGGTTTCTTTTAAAATGACACCTGGGAAATATTGACTAAGTTTTATTGTAGTTTATTTCCTTTGTCCTGTGGCTTATTCCTGTCTATTTTTGTCAAAGTTATGTAATGTTTATCCATATGCCAAAGGACCATGAAGTATTTTATGGACTCTTCAGAAAGAATGAATTGAATATTGTATAAAGAACTTAACTGTATGATTTTATAAAGGCCTGCGACAACAGAATTAAGTTTCTTTTGTTCCTGGTACTAAGTATCATGGATAGATATGAATCTCGATTTGCTGAATCGTTCATATTCCCTACATCTAGAACTGTTGAACTGACTTTTATTGTGCTGTCAACTGAGGAGAGCACGGTTCCCTTTGTATTACTCTAAAATGAAAACTTCAGAAGCCAGTAAAATGTGATTATTTATCTGTCTACCTCCATACCTACTTATCTATTCATCCGTCTATCTGTTACCATCCCTGCCATTCTTCTCTTTGTATTCATGCTGATAATCAGTGTCCATTCCTGCCTCATCCCCCATAATTACCTTCATTCCCTTTCAAAGTGAGGCAGCATAGAATAGTGTTATGATTAGAGATTTTGGAGTGATACCTGAGTTTTAACTGCGGGCTGCCATTTATTTGCTTTGTGATCATCTCTTCATCTGGAAGAGAAGGTAGTCATTAAGTGTTCCTGCAGGTTGTTAGGAGGATTAATTTATATAAACGTATAATGTACATAAAAATGTATATTATAAACAAGAACTTTGATCCTCTCTGATGAGAAGGAAGAACAGTGTTAAGATCTCAAATTTTTGGATCCTGTCCTTTAATTTGCATTTCCTAGATCTCTCTTTGAATTTTACTGATTACCTCTGGGGTTTTATTTTTGTTCTGGGTGTATCACTTCTTCCCTTTTTCCAAAACTAAGGTTTTTATCCTAAATCTTTGGAATTTTTGTTTTAACTATCCTTTTGTTCTTGACTTCTGGAAAATTGTTATATTTTTTTAGGAACTTCTGGTCTGAGGGATGTATCTTTGAGAACAGGAGTAGAAGGCAAGTGAGAAGTAGGGAAAGTTTATCTTTAAATTTTGGGTCCTGAATCCCATGTGAGGGTTGGGCTGACAAATCTCAAATCCTGAGGATCTAAACAGAATTGTAGAATCAGTCATGGATAATAACTTGCTTTAGACCTAGGTCCAGAATTTCATCAGCCAGGAACAATCAAACACTACAGATTTAGATACCACCAATCACTTTTCTGCCCCCAATTCATTTATTCACTGTAGTGATGTTAATATTTTCTCTTATCTTCTTATATCTGATTGAGGATTCCTTGTGTTGATTGAAAACTTCAGCATACTTCCTACATGTCCTTTTGTTTGAGGTACATATTCTTTGGAGCCACTGTCTTTTATGATGGCTATGATTTAGATATGCTTTTACTTCTTTTTGGTTATTTTTTAAAAGGGCCCACTTAAAAAAAAATTCCTTTTCTTTTTTGGCTGCATGGCACGTGGGGTCTTAGTTCCCCAACCAGGGATGAAAACCACCATGCCCCCCTGCCTTAGAAGCATAGAGTGTTAACCACTGGATTGCCAGGGAAGTCCCTAGGTATGCTTTCAGTCAGTAATTATGTATATACCAGTTGGATTAAGCTTTACTCTAGAGTCAGCTTGTTGCCCTAATGAGGAAGGCACCATTCAAGGACTGTTTTCTGTATTTTAAGCAAGAAGCCAATTATACAGAGGTAGCTACTATGAGACCTTTTGTTATTTGTTTCAGTATCTGATATTGCTAATGAGCACACTGATTATAAAAAGTGAATTTCCCTTTGTAGCACCTCAGGCTTGATTTCAAATTAATCATTTGTCTAGCCATGAATTTAGGAAAATATCTTGTTGCTTGATACTGACTGTAAAGTAACAGTGTTGTCTCTGGAAATCTTTTGTCTATATTGAGTGCAGACTGGTGCTCGTGTGAAGCATGCTTGGGAGGGACTCACACTTAACTTAATGCTCTGCTGTTGCCATCCTGAAGTTCTTAAAGTTTTCAAAGAAGGAACTTCACTTTTTTTTGCATTGGACTCCACATATCATTTAGCCAGTCCTGACTGAATTAGCTTTTCATGCCAGGAGACCTGTAAGGATAGAGCCAGGACTTCCTTGAGTTTATCATGTTGGAAAAATACTTATGTCTGCTTATTTAATGAACATTGATTTATGGGGTAGATCTGGTTTGAAACTTGCTTCAGGTAGAACCAGTGAAGTTGTGGAAGTAGCTCACCGTCTTCGCCTTCACTGACTGTTGTTTTTCACAGAAGAGAACCTAAGATTTACAAAACCAAATTATCTTAGGTGGGTTCATAACAATGTCATCTAGGTTTCAAGGGCTACTTAGTTCATCATAGCAGAGAGAAATAAAACTCTTGATACAGAACGCTTTGTAATTTTGCTGCCATTCAACTCATATCCGTGTCCTTATCAGAAAATTAAATATTGGATTATAAAACAGTTTTAAATTTTGTAATGTTTCATCCTGTCTCTCTATACCAGAGCACAGTATCTCTGTATACAGTTTTACTGGAAACAGTAGATTGGATTGTGTTTTTATATAGAGCACATGATTTTTCAAAGGATCAGTTCAGTGTGTTAATTTTATATCCTGCAACTTTACTATATTCATTGATTAGTTCTAGTAATTTTCTGGTAGAGTCTTTAGGGTTTTCTATATAGAGGATCATGTCATCTGCAAACAGTGAGAGTTTCACTTCTTCTTTTCCTATCTGGATTCCTTTTACTTCTTTTTCTGCTCTGATTGCTGTGGCCAAAACTTCCAACACTATGTTGAATAGTAGTGGTGAGAGTGGGCACCCTTGTCTTGTTCCTGTTTCAGGGGAAATGCTTTCAATTTTTCACCATTGAGGGTGATGCTTGCTGTGGGTTTGTCATATATAGCTTTTATTATGTTGAGGTATGTTCCTTCTATTCCTGCTTTTTGGAGAGTTTTAATCATAAATGAGTGTTGAATTTTGTCAAAGGCTTTCTCTGCATCTATTGAGATAATCATATGTTTTTTATCCTTCAATTTGTTAATGTGGTGTATTCCATTGATTGATTTGCGGATATTAAAGAATCCTTGCATTCCTGGGAGCCCACTTGGTCATGGTGTATGATTTTTTTAATATGTTGTTGGATTCTGTTTGCTAGAATTTTGTTAAGGATTTTTGCATCTATGTTCATCAGTGATATTGGCCTGTAGTTTTCTTTTTTGTGGCATCTTTGTCTGGTTTTGGAATTAGGGTGATGGTAGCCTCATAGAATGAGTT